>NC_058368.1:167672842-167972842 GCF_018350175.1 Felis catus
GGCTTCCATTCCCACCATAGGCCCATGGCCAGGGCTGCTTCCCTGTTGGTTTCAGAAGGCAGGGCTCCCAGTGGACCTAGAAGGGGGGACATGTAGCCAAAGGGGATTAGTCTTGACCCAGAACATCTAACAAATGGAATTTGCCTTGCTAGGTTTGAGATTTGCTTGGGACTCAGCACCTCTTTCTTCTTTCCTATTTCCTATCTGTGACAGAAGTAAGATTATAAGGCAAACTACTGACCCCCAAATTGGAGAGACAGACAGGAAGGTCAGAGAATCTCAACTTATTGGAGCAGAAACTCATTAACAGAAACCTCAGCAAAACCAATGCCAGGGTAGTAAAACCTAAACTGTAATTCATGAATTACATGGAGGCCTCATAGAGGCTCAGTGGGGGCAAGTCATTGAGTTAAAAACTCCAGGGAACCCAGTCATAGGTGGTACAACAATTTGGTTTTGTATCTGTAGGAGTTTTATCAGGTCCTTATAATGAATATCAGAGCAAAATCCCCTTGTGCTTCTGGTAGGGAAAGGGGAAAGGTAACCATTTTGAAACACAACAAAACATTCTGTTATTCTTAATGTAACCTGTCCTCTGGAGAAACTATTTTATCAGACCCTAACCTGCTAGGGCATTATCAGAGCCTAACCTATCTGGGAGAAGGGAAATATCTAACTCCAGCCCCATCTAGCTATCCTGTTCCACAATAGGAGGGGAGAGAGAGAGAGAGAGAGAGAGAGAGAGAGAGAAGGAGAAAGACTGAAACACTCGTGAAGTACAGAGTCCAAGAAAGAGACTCACCAAAGGTTAAGATCTAATAGGTCTTAAGGACTATAAAATGCTTCCCCCTCCCCATGCCTTACATTATATTATTTAAGCCTATTTACTGCAACTCCTTTTTTCCAGCACATCATGTTCACCATTCAACAACAAAAAAAATATGAGGCATTCTAAAAGATCAAAAAGCAAGCCTGATGAGACTGAACTAGCATCAGAACCAGAGTAAGACATGTCAAGAATGCTGAAATTACTGGAAAGGAGTTTTTTAAAACCATGAATAATATGTTAAAGGCTTTAATGAAAAAAAGTAGACAACATGCAAAAAAAGATAGATAATATAAGCAAAGAGATGGAAATTCTAAGACAGAATTTTTAAAATGCTAGAGATCAAAAAGTGTATCAGAAATGGAAGAACACCTTTAATAGGCTCATTAGTAGACTGGACATGGCTGAGGAAAGAATTTCTGAGCTTGAGGACATGACAGTAGAAACTTTTATAACTGAGAAGCAAAGACAAACAAGACTGAAATAAAGCAGAATATCCAAGGACTGCAGGACAACTAAAAAAGGTATAAGATATGCATAATGGGACTATCAGAGCAAGAAGAAAGAGAAAAAGGAAAAGATGCAATAATGACTAAAAATTCCCCAAGTTAATGTCAGACACCAAACCACAGATCCAGGAAACTCAGAGATATCAAGAAGAATAAATACAAAAAAACCCTACACTTAGGGATATATTTTTCAAACTCCAGAAAGTCAAAGGTAAAGAAAAAATCTTGAAAGAAACAAGAGGAAGAAAAACACTTTACCTACAGAAGAGTAAAGGTAAGAATTACATCCAACTTCTCAAAAAACTATGCAAGCAAGAAGAGAATGGAGTTAAATATTAACTGCTGAGAGAAAAAAATAACCCAACAACCTAGAATTCTGTATCCTGTGTAAGTATCTTTCAAAGCTGAAGGAAAAATAAGACTTTCTTAAGTAAACAAAAATTAAAGACTTTTTTTTTCCAGTCGACCTACCTTGCAAGAAAGGTTGAAAGAAGTTTTTCATAGAGAAGAAAAATGATAAAGGTTAGAAACTTGGATCGACTTAAGAAAGGAAGCGCTCTGGGGAAGAATAAGTGAAAGTAAAATAAAAAGTTTCATTTTTCTCATTCTTAATTGATCTAATAACAGTTCATTCTGGGATATATATATATATATAATTATATATGTATCATGTGATTGTGTATGCTTATGTATAAGTGAAATGAGTGACAGAAGTAAAACAAGAGAGAGGAGGGAGATATTAGGAATATTTTGTTATTATAGGGTATTCACACTACTCATGAAGCAGTATAGTTTTGTTTAAAGGTACACTCGCCTTAGTTGCAAATATATATTGTGAATTCCAGAGTAATCACTAAAATTTTTTTTAAATATAATTCATATGATAAGAAAGGAAAGAAAATAGAATCATATCAAATGCTCAGTTAAAACCATAGAAGGCAGAAAAGGTATGGGAAAAAAAATTGGAACAAAGAACAAAGGCAACACATAGAAAACAGTAGCAAACATGGTAGATAGTAATCCAGTCATATCAATAATCACTTTGAACGTTAGTGGTTTAAATCCACTAATAAAAGACAAAGATTGCCAGAATGAATATAAAACACTACCCAGCTATATATTGTTTATAGAAAACCCACTTTATTTATTTATTTTTCAACGTTTATTTATTTTTGGGACAGAGAGAGACAGAGCATGAACCGGGGAGGGGCAGAGAGAGAGGGAGACACAGAATTGGAAACAGGCTCCAGGCTCTGAGCCATCAGCCCAGAGCCTGACGCGGGGCTCGAACTCCTGGACCGCGAGATCGTGACCTGGCTGAAGTCGGACGCTTAACCGACTGTGCCACCCAGGCGCCCCTAAAAACCCACTTTAAATATAAAGACACATATAGATTAAAAGTGAAGGAATGAAGAAAAATATACACTAGTCAGAAGGAAGGAGGAGTAGTTATGTTAATGTCAGACAGGACAGATTCCAAGCAAGGGAAATTATTAGGGATAAAGAGGGACACTAGAATGATACTGGCATTAATACCTCCAAGAAGACATAGTAATTCATAATGTGAATGTACCTAACAACAGAGCATCAAAATACGTGAGATAAAAAGTGAAAGAACTGTAAGGAGAAATAGATGAATCCCTATTGTAGCTGGCGACTTTAACACCACTCTGATAGAAATGGACAGATCTATCAGGCAGAAAATCAGTAAGGATATGGTCAAAATCAACAGAGCCATGAATCAACTCAATATGATTGACATCTATAGACTACTTTATCCAACAACAGATATTTACACATTTTTTTGCAAGTTTGCATGGAATATTCATGAAGATAAACCATATTCTGGGCCATAAACTATACCTTAACCAATTTAAAAGAAGAGAAATTATATAATGTCTGCTCTCAGACCACAATGAAATTAAACTAGAAATCAACAACAGAAAGATAACTGGAAAATTCCAAAGTATTTGGAGGTTAAACAACATACATCTAAATAAAACATACTTCAAAGAAGAAATATCAAGATAAATTTAAAAATATTTTTTTAAGTTTATTTACTTATTTTGAGAGAGACAGCAGGGGAGGGGCAGAGACAGTGGGAAACAGAGAGAATCCCAAGCAGGCTCCACACTGTCAGCCCACAGCCTGAAGCAAGCCTCGAAACCATGAACCACCAGAATATGACCTGAGTTGAAGTCAGATGCTCAACTGCCTGAGCCACCCAGGTGCCCCAACTTAAAAATATTTTTAACTAAATATAAATTAAATACAGGCTATCAAAATTCGTGGGATACAGTGAAAGCAGGGCTAAGGGGGAAATTTAGCATTCATTGAATGCATGTATTAGAAAAGAAGAAAGATTTGGAACCTATAATTAAAAAAAAATCTTTTTTTAAGTTTATTTATTTTGAGAGAGAGACAGAGACAGAGAGAGAGCAAGCTGGGGAGGAGCAGGGAGAGGGAAAGACAGAATCCCAAGCAGGCTCTGTGCTGTCAGCGCAAAACCTGACGTGGGGTTTGAACTCACAAACCACGAGATCATGACCTGAGCTGAGATCAAGAGTTGGAGGCTTAACCAACTGAGCCACCCAGGCACCCCTAGAACTTATAATCTAAGTTTCCATTTTAGGAAACTAGAAAACAGAGCAAATTAAATCCAAAGTGAGCAAAAGAAAAAAAAGAGCAGAAATCAATGAAATTGAAAACAGAAAATACAGAAAATCAACAAAACCAAAAGCTGCTTCTTTGAAAAGATCATTAAAATTTATAAGCCTCTAAACTACGCTAAGAAAAGAGATGAGACACAAATAACTAATACCAGAAATGAAAGAGGGTACATCACTATGGATCCCATGGACATTAAAAGGATAATAAAGAAATACTGTGAACAACTCTATGAACACAAATTTAATAACCTAGATGAAATGCAGCACCATTCCTTGAAAGACACAATCTACTAAAACTTAGCAGGTATAGACAATCTAAATGGACCTATATTTATTAAAGAAATTGAATCCATAATTAACCTTCTGAAACAGAAAGCACCAGGACCAGATGGATTTGCTGGTAAATTATACCACACATTTAAGGAATAAATTATAGTAATTCTCTACAATTTCTTCAAAAGATAAAAACAGGTAGAATACTTCTTAACTTACTCTATGAGGCCAGCATTACGCTAATACCAAAACCAGACAAACCATTGCAAGAAAACTATAGACCAATATCTTGAACATAAATGTAAAAGTTTTCAACAAAATATCAACAAATCAAAATCAACAGTGTATAAAAAGAACTATGCACCATGATCAAGTGGGATTTATATCAGGTATGCAGGGCTGGTTCAACAATTCAAAAATTAATTGATGTAATATATTATATCAACAGGCTAAAGAAGAAAAATCACATGGTCATAGTAATAGCTGCAGAAAAAGCATTTGACAAAATCCAGTACTCATGCATGATAAAGATTCTCAGGAAACTAAAAATAGAGGGGGAACTTCCTCAACTTGATAAGGAATATCTTAGAAAAAAAATCTATAGCTAACATTATACCTAATGATGAGAAACTCAAAGTTTTCCCACTAAAATCAGTAACAATTCAAAATAAAATAATAACATATCACTACATACTTACTGGATTGGCCAAAATCTGGAACACTGACAGCACCAAATGTTGACAATGATGTGAAGCAACAGGAAATCTCACTCATTGCTGGTGGGAATGTAAAACGGTACAGTCACTTTGGAAGACAATTTGGCAGTTTCTTAAGAAACTAAACATACTTTACCATATGATCCAGTAATTACTCCCTTTGGTATTTACCCAAATGAACTCAAAACTTACATTCACACAAAAACTTGCATGTGGATGTTTACAGCAGCTTTCTTTAGAATTATCAAAACCTGGAAGCATTCATGATATCTGTCAGTAGGTGAATGGATAAGTAAACTGTGGTACATCCAGACAAGTGAAAATTAATTATTCAGAATTAAAAAGAAATAAGCCATCAAGTTACAAAAAGACATGAGTGAAACTTTAAAGTCTATTACTAAATGAAAAACACTAGTCTGAAAAGGCTGCCTTATATATGATTCCAACTGTGTGCCTGACTTGTGGAAGAGGCAACAAAACTATGGAGGCAGTAAAAAGATTAATAGTTCCAGGGGTTAGGGAGAAGAATGAATAGGCCACGAACAGAGGATTTTTAGGGCAGTGAAACTACTCTGTCTGGTACTACAATGGACACATGTCGTTATACACTTGTCCAAACCCATAGAATATACATCACCAAGAGTGAACCCTAGACTATGGACTTTAGGTGATAATGATGTGTGAATGTAATTCCAACAGTTGTAATAAATGTTCTATGCTGGTGGAGGATGTCAACAGAAGGGGAAGTCGTACAGTGTGATGTAGGCTGCAGAATGTTTACTCGAACTCTGTACTTTCTGCTCAGTTTTGCTGTGTACCTACAACTGCTCTAAAAAAATAAAGTTAATTAATTAAAAAAGTGTGGTTTCAGAAAACACAGCAATTTTTACACCAAAAGTTAGATCTTCCCCACACACTGAATTATCTGTGAAAACTAGAGACAGATGGTTTTATTCAATTGCATTTGGAATCATTAACACCACTAGGGCTCTTATTATTTTTTTTTTTTTAATTTTTTTTTTCAACGTTTATTTATTTTTGGGACAGAGAGAGACAGAGCATGAACGGGGGAGGGGCAGAGAGAGAGGGAGACACAGAATCGGAAACAGGCTCCAGGCTCTGAGCCATCAGCCCAGTAGGGCTCTTATTTTTTGAGCCTTGAGTCAAAAGTTCTTTTCATGGTATAAATACAGAGAAATTCTCTTCTTGTGCTACTTGAGGGTTAGTATACACCCTCTTCCATTAATATAAAAGATTTCCATTTCATATTTGCATATAATCCACATGATTTTTAGAGAGAAAAATATTTTATTAACTGTCTTAAAAATAGTTTCTTGATATTTCCACTAACACTCTAAAAAGAATGTATGTTAACAATTATTTTATTAATCTCTTTTATTTAGGCTATCATGAGTATAAAACTATATGTAATTTCACTTTAATGCTAATGCATAATACATTGTGTTTAGATTGGTTATATATTGAATTGTTTTCCAATGTGACTTTTTTTTTTATTATTATAGAAGGAGTAATTCAAGTACCAGAAGAAAAAGCAAAATATGTGCTATCAGGTGTATTTTCCGATTATCTTCAGGTGGTAATCTTTATGAAGAACTAGGCAATTTTTTTAAAGGTATTCATCCCTGGGGCGCCTGGGTGGCTCAGTAGGTTAAGTGTCCAACATTGGCTCAGATCATGATCTAGTGGTCTGTAAGTTCGAGTCCCAAGTCAGGCACTGTGGTGATAGCTCAGAGCCTGGACCCTGCTTTGAATTCTATGTTTCCCTCTCTCTCTGCCCCTCCCCCACTCATGCACTCTCTGTCTCTCTCTCAGAAATAAAACTAAAAAAAAAAAAAAAAGAAGAAAAGTGTTCATCCCTAAGCAGACCTTTTGCTGTCATCTTGTCTGTGCCTCCTTCTAACCATACCTGTTATATTCAGAGATCCTGTTGTATATAATGATATAATTATCTACTTTGGGAGATTATTGATATGTTATGAGTGAAGGATAATGGATCAGTCACTATGTGTGATTATAATTTTCAAAAAATGTTACCAATAATATTTGGACAATGAACTCCGTGGAGAATGAATAGAAATTGATTTTCAAGACTGAAGGAATCCTGAGAACTAGTGAGGACTCATTTAAAAGGACTTCCCAGGGTCTCCAAGGCAGAAAGATTCTACTAGTTCACTGAGAAATTTTTCACACATGATTTTTTTAAAGTAATTCCCAATAAATTTATAGAAATGACTATATGATGTTTCAAGACTCATTCTTCACTGGAGAGTATTTCCTTCATACCCAATTTACTGACCTTCCAATCATTTTCAACCTCATGCTTTTCTGATTTTACTTAATCGTCTGTCCTCTAAAAAATTACCATAAATGGTCCTAATAACTATCTTTTACTTATCTTCCATGATCTCCAACGACTCTTCTATGCATTACGCTCTCTTCTGGCGCTGTGGGATAATGAGCTCCATGCACGGACTCACCTGCTCAGGCCTCTTGAGGGATGTCTGAATGTCACCGTGGTGATGGGGTACCAGTGCAAGGCCCCAACGGGAATGGGATAGTACTCAAGGCCTGAGGCATATGTCTGGCAGAATGAGTTGAAATTCTCTTATTTGGGAGAGCATAAGAGGTAGATAAAGTCACATAAAACTACATTCTGATGTTGACAGGCCTTAGAACCAATTTTAAGGCACTATAATTTCAAGGACATAAGTCTTGGTTTTGCAGCTTATCTCTCTATTCAAATGAAAGTGTGGTCACAATTCAGGCCCCAGAAATACTGCTGTGTCATCCCTGTGTTAATGAGCCTGGAGAGAGGTGTGTATGTGTGTGTGGTACTGTAATGCTCCCAAATAAACTAGCCTTAACAGCAGGTTCGGAGTCTTCTATTTGTAATTTGGGAATAATTAGTGTCAGGGGGATAAATGATTAGCAACCTCGTTATATCAAAGTGACCTAACATCGGACAAAAAACGTAGGCCATTTCTTCAAAGACTGATTTTAGATCAATACTGTTAAGAGATATTCCCACAAATGCTGAAAATCTAGGGAAACCTGCTTCATTAAAAGTCTATAATTAATGATGCAGTAACATACAACACAACTGTGGGCTGGCAGATAGAAAAAAATTATCTCAAAACCTTCAATACAGATTTAAATCTAGATTTTTCATTACAAACTTAGAAAAAAATTCTAAACAATGCATTTTCTAAAATGTCAAAGCAACATCGTTCTCAAATGGCTGCAGAAATCATTTATTGATCAAAACGAAGAAAGAGAATCACTGGCTTAAAAAGGCTAAGACTAAGGAAGGATTTGAGGTTACACAATGTATTTTGAGTTTCAAAATGAATGAAGTAAAGGAATAACAGGCCACGTAGGTAGTATTTTGTAATTCTAATCTCAAGGATTTGGTGTGAGAACTGAAATTAACTCCTTTTTTTTTTTAATATTTCAAATGAAAATTGTCCATTTATTAAGCATCCACAGAGTTCCAAGCATTATACAGAACACTTGTTCACACTCTTTTAGAGCAAAATTGCGTATTTTTTTCACTGACTTTTGCATGCATTGACATTTTAGTTCCACTGTCATAAAATGACCAGTTCTTCAAGACTTGCTCAAGAAACAAGTTTCTGATCCATAGAAGCAGATCATGCAGGAAGTTTCTCCTGAACTGTTACGCTGAATGTCCTTTCCGTCAGAACCTAACCCCCCTTCCTCCTCTGAAGCCTCCATCTCCACCTCCTCTTGCGCGTCTGAAACCGCCCCTCCGCCCACTGGGCGCCCTCCACCTCTTCCTCCTGCCACCACCTCTTGGAGGTCCCTTCTCACCTGGAGGTCGAGGTAAAAACCTCTGCAGTGGGAGCAGTTTATATGGGTCCATGTGAAATTCTGCAGGTTTTTAAAGGAAAGTGCCTTCATATTTTCTGACAATTTAACGGAAAAAAAAATCTCTAAATTGTCCACATATGTCATCCACTTTACTAATCTGTTCTTTGCTCTCTAAATAAACTGGAGCGCTGAAGTAAAGCACCTTATTTTTGTCTGCAGTACATTTAAAAACTATGTCATCTCCACAGGGATACAGGTACGCTCCTAATAAAACTACATGTTCTGGAGATCGCTGGTCTTGGCCTTTGTTCAACCGTCCGTGGCCACTTCCTTGTCCAAATCCTCCTCTGCCACCATCGCTTTTGAAATTACTGCCTCCATCCGGGAAGGTTGTAGCGGCTGCTATGAATGAAGCCGCCACCTCCATTAAAGCTTCTACAACCTCCGCCTGGAAAAGACCTTTTTGCTCTACCAGCCTCATCGCCCAGGGTTAGAACCTCCTCCCCCCGCAAGCAGTGAATTCTTGACGCCACAACTCCTTCCTTCCAGATCCTCCTGCTCCCTACCGCAGCTCACCTGCCTGAAATTAACACTCTTGTGTAAGAGAAAAGTTATAACCCCGCGTCTTACATGGCTTCCTCTTCCTGATTAGTTCCAAGTGAGTCACTCTCCAGCTAGACCTTCAGTCGCAGTTGTGGAGCATGGTGCTAGGTATGAAAAGGTTTCCTACATCTTGAATAGGGCCTCCAGAAATATTTAGGGATTAGGGAAATTTAAGGATAATAACTGGATTGGAATGCAATTTCCTTGAGGGCTAGAGCAGTGGTTCTCAAACTGCAGCCAGTATCAGAATCACCTGGAGGGCTTGTTAAAACATAGGCTGCTGGACCCAACACTAGAGTTTCTGATTCAGTAGGTCTAGGGTGGGACTAAGAATTTGCATTTCTAACAAGTTCCCAGGTTCCCAGAGGAGCCCAGGTGGAGGGTCACTATTCTAGACCAGTGTCTCAACCTGTTGCACATTGCTATCACCTTAGGAAGTTTTTAAACTCCTGATGCCAAGATTATCACCCAGACTAATAACATCAGAATCTACGGTGGTCATGACTAGGCTCCAGTATTTTGTTTGTTGGTTTGTTTTTATTTTTGAGAGTGTGAGTGGGAGAGGGGCAGAGAGAGAGGGAGACACAGAATCTGAAGCAGGGTCCAGGCTCTGAGCTGTCAGCATAGAGCCCAATGCAGAGCTCAAACAAACGACCGGCAAGATCGTGACCTGAACCAAAGTCTGACCCTTAACTGACTGAGCCCCCCGCAGGTGCCCCTAGGCTTCAGTGTTTTTTAAAGTTCCCCAGTAAATTCCAATGTACAGCCCAGATTGGAAGACACTGTCCAGTCTCATGGTGGTTCTCAGCCCAGGCTATACTTTAGAATAAACTGAGAAAGTATTTTTTTTAATTGAGGTATAATTGACACACCGTAAACATTACCCTGTTAAAGTGTACAAGTCAGTAGTTCTTATTCACAAAGTTGCACAACCATCACCACTATCTAATTACAGAACATGTTTATCACCAACCAGGGAGATTTTAAACAAAGTTCTGATACATGGATTCCACTCTCAAGAGATTCTGAATTAACCAGTCCACTGGGTAAAGGCATCAGTGTTTTTGTAAATTTCTCAGGTGATTCTATTGCACACTAGGGTTGAGAACCACAGTTCCTGAGTTTGGTTACAGACCTTCCAATACTGTTTAAGGAGTTAATACTTACTTAGGAGCCTTCACTGACCTGTCAGGGATGTTGTAACAATAGAGGAACTAGCACACATTCTGTCTGAACTCCTGCCTGTCCATTAAACTTGCTCAATCACAATACAGGGGGGGGACATCATCCTTGATTTCGGGCTCTCAGAGCAGAGAGCTGGGTGACCTTTAACAGGTCAACCTGGAGGTGGCTCTGGTGGTGAGGCCGGCTTTACTGCCTGCAGCATTTCCTTGCAAACCAAAGCTGGATTTTAGAGACTGCCAGAGCCTCTGGAGGGCTCAGTGGGCCCTCAAAAGGACTCAGAGCCGCTAGTAAATTTTTTAACATTTGCTTCTGTATTTTTAAGAAGCCCATTTTGTAGAGACCTTTGGTCGGATGTTGTTTCAATGTTGGCCTTTCGATGATTAAGTCACAGAAACAGAGTTTGAGTCTTGGCTCCTGCAACTATAAATTGCCAGATTTTGGGTAAAACATTCTGAACTACAGTTTCTTCATTATGTAATATTTCCTTCCTCCGAGAGATGTTTGTGATTAAGGGAAATGGCATATTGGGCACATTCACCTCTGTAGAATGGATTCAGTGGAAACATCAGGAGATTTTATGTCACTTAATCTGCATTCCTTCCTGGCTCTGGCCCTTTCCACTAATGTGACCTGGGCAAAATATGAGCTTTTATAATCTATAAAAGGAGAAACCAATAATAATAATAATAATAATAATAATAATAATAATAATACCTACCTCACCTTTAATACTATATTTTTGTGACAATCAAATGGTATTGTTCTAAAAAAATGGTATAGTTCACATGAAAATGTTTTATATACTATGGCACTGTATAAATGATTATGCTTTAGGATATAACTAGATGGATAGACATATGAAAGGAAGAAAGAATGCATAATTTATAAAGTAAGTTGATTTCTTTTGATGTGTAGACAGTTTGAACCTTAGGACCTCAAGAGCAAAAGGCTACTTCCTCCATAGATCATTTAAAAGTAGCCACTGCCTGAAATCTGGATAATGAAACCTCATTTAAATGCTTTATGGAAAAGGAGATCCTAAGTTGGTATCCTTTAAGTAGTCTTTTTTCCCCCACTTGCCCCCACCCTTTTTTTTTTTTTTTTTTTTTTTGGTCTTTGCCTATCCAGAATGGAGTTAATTATGCTCCCTAGTTCTTAGCACTTAATTGGCCCATGCAGTTCCCCTCCTTTTAATGTATTCTTTTCCTTCATCCTCGTCTCTGATCCCAGTTCCTGTCCTTTCATAGATCCCCCAATCTTTTGTTTGCATTGTGAATACTTCCCATCTACCTTCTAAACATTTGTTTATGTGTATATATGTATATCTGTAAAAAATATTGTTTGGTATGTGTGAAAATTTTTTAGAAATTTACACAATTGTTATTTTGCTATAAACCACATTTATTTCACTTAGCAGTATATTTTATCTTACTATGAGATCTACCTTCTTAAACTTAGTGTATAATCATCATTGACTCTAGGTATGTTGTATGCTGGATCTCTAGAGCTTACTCATCTTGCTTAACTAAATCTTTATGCCTATTGGTCGGTAACTCCCCATTTTTCTCTTCCCCCAGTCCTGGCAACCACCATTCTTCTCTTTGATTCTATGATCCCGACTATTTTGGATATCTCATAGAAATGGAATCATGCAGTATTTGTCTTTCTATGACTGCCTTATTTCACTCAGCATAATATGCTCAGGTTCATCCATGTTGTCACACATCGCAGAATTTTCCTCTTTTTAAAAGTATTCCATTATATGTATATACCATTGTGAGATCCACCCATGCTCCTATATGAAGATCTAATTCATTTTTCTTTTGACACTGCATATTATTCCATCTTAGGCAAGTACTCTATCATATTATTCCTCTAGTGAGGGACACACTAGATTTTTTCGTTCACAAGATTGTCTTCGTTGTTTATGGGCCTTTATTTTCCCATATTCATTTAAGAAGCAATTTTATCCAGTTTTCCCAAAATATTCTGCTGAAACTTTTATTGGAATTGTATTGAATTTGTAGATCAATTTGTGGAAATCTGTATCTTTAAATTGTAAAGATATTGCATCTGTTTATGTAGTGTGGCTTTCTATTTATTCAAATCTCTTCTTTTAATAGAATTTTAAAATTTCTTTTATAAAGACCATTAGGCCAGCTCATAGTTTTTAGCTTTTGGGTTACTGTAAATAATGTTTTATGTTCTCTTGCATTTTCTAATTGGTTATTGCTGATATAAAGGAATGCTATTTGTCTTTGTTTAATGATATTTTTATTTCTCAAACTTGCTGACCTTGAACTCCCTTAATAATTTTCAGAGTTTGTAACTTCTCTTGTACTTGAATGTAAATTATTATATAATCTATAAACAATGGCAATTTTCTCTTCTCCCTTCCAGATTTTATTCCCCTTATTTTAATTGTCTGATTATACTAGCCAAAACTTCCAATACTATGCTGATTAGTAACATTGAAAGAAATTAGCTTTGTCTACTTCCAGACCCAATCATATTGTGGTATGAAATCCACTATTATACATTCTTGGTTAGGAATGTGGTAGGCTTTCCCATAAGGCTTTTATATGCCTGTGGTAGAGAATGGGGAGGAGGCAGGACCTGGCTGAGAAGGAAATATATGAAAAGTCCTAATAATACTTACAAAGCCAGAAATCATACCAAAAGCTGGGTAATTATAGTAGAGATGCATTTTGGTTTTACATGTACTTGAGTGGTTACTATAATCCAAAAAATTCCCCTTCCTTTCTTTTCTCTCTATTCTCTTACACCTTAAAAGTGTTCTGGAACTCCTCTATCTTTAAACATGCCCAAACTCTTTCTTAGTGTATGTGCCCATTGGCTTTCCTGTCTCTTCCTCTCTTTATCCTCCTTGCCTATTTTATTAGGTAGCATAACTTAACTTCTCTCCTGGAGAAAAACCAACCCTTCCTTCTTGGGAAGGGGGAATTAGAATATCCAAATAACAAGTGGGAGCAGAAAAAGGGCTGTGAATGTTCCCATTGGTAATTTTTGTCCTTTCTGCTTACATAATTTGGCACATTGGGGCAGATCATTAGATATTCAGGTAGAAATATTTGAAAACTTTAGTTCCTTTGGCTCTTTATGCTTCTTCCCTACCAGCCTAACTATGATTCAATATGACATCTGCCTCCATCACTGTTGTGTCCTATTTATGCAATCTAATGTAGCTTTATTTACTTATTTATTTATTTAGACAGCTGTATCGCATTGCTGATCCATTTTGAAATTACACTTAACTAAGCTTCTAGTGTTACCCAGTTATTTGTATAATTAGTTTTTGGATCTAATTCAAAGATTCTACATTTGTTCTTTTTAAAATTCCATTCTGATGCTCTAGCTTATGAAGAGTTTTGGAAACTTGTCTCTGTTATCCAACATACTATCTAGTGCTCCAATCATCTTGTCATCTGTAGAATTTGATAGGAAGGCCATCAGTGTGCTCATCCAAACCTTTGATAAATATGTCAAAAAGGACAGGGCCAGGCAAGAACCCCGAGGCACACCACTATAAAATTTCCTTCAGGTTGACATGGAATTAGCATTCTTGGACATGGCTCTTCAATTATTGATGAAGTCACCTGACTGTGCTTGCATCCACTCCACATTTCTGTATGTTATCCACAAGGATTTCCTGAAAAACACTGTCAGATTCCTTGTTGAAATACTAACACATTGTGCAGCATTTCCTTGACCTACCTGATAAGTAAACCCATGTATTATTCAATTCTACTTCAGTTTCAAATGACAGAATTTCAATTTA
Organism: Felis catus; assembly: GCF_018350175.1. Classification (NCBI taxonomy): domain Eukaryota; kingdom Metazoa; phylum Chordata; class Mammalia; order Carnivora; family Felidae; genus Felis; species Felis catus. Next base: position 167,687,275 of record NC_058368.1, read on the forward strand.
AACTAGATTAGGCAAAAGAGATCATTTATAGGTTCACCTCTGTACATTCTATGCCATCAGAACACTGGTTCCCTCTGCCATCCTCTGTGTTGCCTTCATTCTTATGCCATCTCTCCACTCCTAGAATCAAAATGTCTACCATCAGCTAGAGAGTTTTTGTCCCAATGGTTCCTCTAGCATCCTAGAACTGAGTCTCATTGTCTCTGACAGGATCATGAACCCATTTCTAAACCAAACCCAGGAAGATGTGATGATCTGGGTGGCCAGCCCTGGGCCCCTTGAAGTTGCTCCAACCAAATTACATGAACTGAGAAAACCTCAAAGATAGCAATGCTATCAAAAGACAAACAAATGGATATTTTCTATACCTAAGAAAAACGTTTTACTTCTCTGTGGTATCTCTTAATCTTATTGTTCCAGAAAGTATCTCCTGAACATACTGTTATCCATAGCTCAAGGATCATTCACATTATATCTACATTTATATACCCAGCTATTTTATTTATCTATATGTATGCATATAGATAATTATTATGCAGTTGGAAGCAATGCTCTGCTTGGATAAATAATGTGTCATCAAAAGTTTATTTCTATAGGGATGAGTAATAAGTGTTCTCCATTCTGCAGCTGGCCAACTGATTACAAACCCACTCAGCACAGAAATCTGGGCAAGAGAGTCATCTACAATGAAGGATGGGGATATCATGTATGCACTTTGAGGTGGGCTGTTCTGCTATAAAGAGATAATTTCTTGGTCCTGATTCATTTGGATGGCAATGGTAATACATGATCCAGAATATAGTGGTCTTAAAGCAAAACAAAATGCCAGGGTTGAAAGCTATAAGAATAAAAGCTATGTTTTGGCTTTAATATAACTATTAGAAGCTATTATTAGTTGGATCTACTATTAGATGGATTCTCCAAATGCATTTAATGGTCTAATTGGTTTCTCACCTTCTCACCAAGGCACTTTTCCAGACACTTAATTTTCTATGTTCTGACGACATTCAAATCCACGGATAAGTCTCAGTCACGTAGTACAAACCTGCTAATGAGAAAGTTCAGTGGTAAACACTGGAGAAAACACCCTTAGAAGACACTTTAAAGGATGCTTTTGGAGGAGAAAATCTTGGAAATTTTTATATCATGGAATTGATCTAGAATCATTTGCAACCAGACTCAATGATTAAATGAGGATGGTTCAGGTCTGATTGCCAAACAGCTTTCTCATGTACTTCTACTTGACCACCTCAAACAATACAAGATGGCCTTGGCCTGAACTATATGCCTCTATACATATTGGGTAATATCTGTCCTTATCCTGTTCTTATTTTGTAGAATGTCCTGCCTTTGTGTGAACTTGATGTTATACCGAAGTCCATACCTGGACAGCAGAAGAATCACTATATCTCACACTGAACGGTAGATAGGCAAGCAGCAAAGAAATATCAAGAGTATTGCCAGTTATCAGGAATGTATTACACTTTTACTGAATATACTAGATGTTAAAATAAAAACAAGGAGAACAGTGGATATTTAAGGTCAGGAACCCAGTGGAGAAGACCAACAAATTACTTTTTTTTTTTGGACAAGCTACAGCCAGGCCATATAACCATGGGAGTGTTAGGACATCTTAGCACTTTTCAGTCTGATCGATAACATTAAATGCTGCAGTTAAGTCTGACAAAATGAAACTAGCAAGAACATATCAATGAACACAAAGAATCTGATCATTATCACTCCTAGGATGTAAAGAACAACAACAAAATTGTAATTTATCCGAGGGTCTTGCCATTAGAAAATAGGGCAGAGTCTTAATTTCCTTTCCCATTTTCACAATAAGAAAGTCAATCCAGTGCTCCAGGCACTATTACATTAAATATTGATATGGAGTCACTGTATAGTAGGTTTTCCTTCTAAGAAATTGATAAATTCTTAATGAAGAGTAGGGAGACAGAGCCCAACATGAATGGATAATTTGTTCAAATACAGTTGACTTTTGTCTTTAGAGTTGTTCTTTTTCTATATTATATAATGAATGATTTTCTTTGGAATTTAATTTTTCTGACACTAAAACATACATACTTAATAAATCTTTCTAGATTCTAAATGAACATTCTTGGAAAGTTTTCATTTGGCACAAATAAAAATGAGCAAAACTTAGCGAGAAATCTCCTTAAAATCTGTATTTTATTTGAGGCCAAACGATCAATAGCTACTACTTTGGAATAAAAAAAATATCTAGTTGGCTGCATTGCTACCGCTAAAGCTGATTTCTGAACACTTTGAGGCTATTAGTGTTCTCTATGTTCTAGATACATGGGAGAAATGGAGACTATAGAGTTCTGAAACTAACAGGGCCTTGAGATGACCATCTGTGCCAGATTTACACAAAACCATCCAGATGCAAGATTGTCCTTTGCAATTCAAAAGATCAGCTCTGTTCTCTTCTGCTCCACAAGTTTCCATTGAACACTTAAGTACAGAAGTGTAATGAGAAAGCTAGAGACAAAAAAGGTAAAGACACAATTCCAGTCTTCAAGAGGTGTATTATTTAGAAGATATTCAAGCAGACATGAGAGCTAAACAGTCAAGATCACTCTGTGATATTTATCAAGCTAGATGAAGATATTCTAAGTTAGTGGAGTTAACTAAGGAAGATTTCTTGGAACTTTGAATTGAACTGTGAAGAAAATTACAGTGTTACCTTTTGGCCTCAGCTAACATGCATTCACATGATATCAATGAAAAAGTCATGATTCACATATGTGGTAGGATCTGTCTCTGGATAAAGGAAACCACTGGGGAAAACTCTTGATAAGTGAAAACTATGTGTTTTATGGAACTGGATGTGTAGTTTTCTAGAGATTCCATCAGGGCACTGCTCAGGGGATGGCCAATGAGATGTTCCACATAACTTCAGATGACCTCTAACAAGATAATCAGCAATTGGAGGGCAGCCCAAACTGTCCATCAGAAACAGCCATGGAATAAGATGATTCCTTCATATGAAAAAGATCACTTGGAGAATAAAACATATTGTAAAATTAGACAACCCAATAAAAGTGAAAACATATACTGTATTTAGAAGCAGGAAAGCAAGTGTCTTAAAAAATTATAGAGTATGTTTTGAATAAACCGTAACTACAGCATTAAGGCTTAAGTCAAACGAATTAAAGTAAGTTAAGAAAAATAGCTATGAACAATTATATGCTAAGATTAACAAACATTCCTACTGATCAGTGCCAAACCTTCCAGGTGTATCTGAACAAGAGACACTCAACCCAAGCTGTGAAACAACTGAACGAAGAGTCTTGTATTTGTTTTATGGCTCTGGTCTTGGTATCTTCAATGCCTTTGCTTTTGAGCATTTCTTTTCTCCTATGTCCTTCACTGCCTGATAGAAACTAAAGCTCTACATTTTAGTTGCATTCATCGGTGGAGTTTCCTAAGTTACTCATCAGTTCACATGTGTAGATTCTTTCAGTACTTAAACCTCCCTGTGGCTGATTCTTTAATCTCTCATCAGCATGAGGCTATAGAGCAGGTGGTTGACAGTATGACTTTGGAGCTAGGCTGCGATCTCTACATTGTGACCCCATCGTATACCATTTGTGTTACCCTAGGCAACTTATATAAAGTCTCCAGTTCTCTATCTGTAAAATGAAAGTAATAATAGACCATGCTAATAAACGGTTGTGAACATAACAGTGATAATGTAAGAAAAGCTAAGCACAAAGTCTGGTCTACAGTAGGCTCTCAAAAACATTTGCTATTATTATCACTAAAATAAAAATAATCATATTAATGTTAATTAACTTGGTTACAAAGTGAATATTATTGTGCTATAGCTGCAATTTCTTAATGTTATCATCGAACATTTCCCTGCCTGATTGCCCTAGTAGTGGTCAACAACTAATTCCAAGTGAGCTTCTGAATTGTTTTTGGTCTTCCTGAGTCTTTTAAATGGCAATTGATTAAGATCCTGACCTGACTTTTGAGGACCTACCTGAGTTTGACCTTACTTTTTACAATGACAAGAACTAAACTACACCTGCAGGCAGGAGATTAACTTTTATCAAACACTTATCCTTTGCTCTTCTTTTTCTCCTGTAGAACTATCTTCTAATTTTAATAATTGTAGTGCTTATGGTTTATTATATGTTTCTCCCACTAGACTGTAAGCTCCAGGGGAAAAGGGATCTCTGCTTTATTCATGGATGTATCTCAGTTACCTAGATGCGTTCCTGGCACATAGTAGAAGCTCAAAAAACATTTGTTGAAATGAATCCATTACTATTAGTTATAGGGTAATGAACATCACAAAGATGTGAAAGATCTTTATTTCAGTTGTCCTACTTTGGACTGTATTCATTCAAGTGTGGATTAATTAGGGCTGCCATGTCATCATATAGCCTTTCAGTCTGTGCACTGAACAGCCCTCGGAAATGCCTCTCACAGAGAATACAATCTCTTCCTGTTCATGAAATATGGAAAGCAAAGGGTCTCTGAATGAGCAACAATTAAGTGTGCCTCACTTTTGGCTAGTATAAAATATAGTTCTGTCAGCTGAGAGGCTTCCAGACCAATTGGAGAGATAGGATAATTATATAGATATAGATAACTGAAACTGTAAAACTCTTAGGAGTGATAGGTATGGTGTTGCCAATGCTGGAATTCAGTTTGGAGAGAATGGTAAAGGAACAGTTTAGAGGCAAAAATATATTGACGTGTTCTCAAGATATCAAAAAAAAATCTATGGGACTCTGGCAGAAATTGTGAGGAGCAGCGTAGAAGTTCTTAATGTGGTAAAAGGAAGTATTCACTATAGACATCATCTCTTCCAAACATTCATTGCTCAAATACTGACATAGCCTTTGCCCTCATAGAACTTACAGTCTATTAGAGTTGGCATGATTATTTATACTCAAATAAATGTAAAACTACATCTCCTCAGGAGCACTTACCACAGATAACACATGCTATTAAAAATGTGTATACGGGGATTTTACCAAGATCAGGGAAGGCATGGGGATGCTTCCTTCAAGAAGAGAAAAGAGGAGGGAATTTGCTTATTTCTCCCGCTATTATGACTTAAGGACAGAAAGTATTCTATTTTCCCTTTTTGTTCTCAGGCAGTGTAAGAAACACAGAGTATATTTTTATTGAGTGAATGACTGAAGGCATGCAGATTTCAGAGCCTTGGATGCAGAATAGAGGGTTGAATCTTGTTCTAAATTAGATTTCACTCTGAGCATGCTTTTACTAAGCTCAGAGGAAAATCCATTTCAGTCATTATTTTGCTATTTCCCATTCCTGGATCATATCAGAGTCTAGGAAGCTTCTCTGAATCCTAGAAAAAAGGGATCGAATCTATATTGTCTATTCCAGTCTGAATATGCTAACCGTTCTTATTTACTGAGCTCATAATAGTTCCTTGAAGTTTTATGACTCCCTGCTGTTTCAGACACAATGGCATACGGGAATCTTTACTGTGAACATGGTTTCACTGCCTAGATAGAGCTTAAAGCCATTGCTTTTGAAGTCTTGCCTCTTATGGGGCATTGCAGTAGAGGAAACACTCTCTTCCCTATCTCAGCAAACTTGAAGTCCTTTTATAAATCTGAAGCAATCACCCTCTGTCCCCTCTAGCTACCTTCAAAGTCTTCAGGGAACTCAGGTTTTAAGGAAGTGCCTTGTAGGCACCAGTTAGTACAAACCTCTCTACTAAGGAAGAAGAGAGCCAAAAGGCTGGGATGCCTTTTTGGAATGGGGAGGAAGAAAATGGACTGGGGAACCTCTGTTAATTAATATATTAAGGTGTTTTCCTGCCACACCTGGATATTTGGAATTTTCCTTATAGACAATGATGCTTTCAGGTGGTTAAATGATTCTTCTGGTAAATGGGTATAGGATGGCTTGGAGTGGAGAAGGCATTGTTGGGAAACCAGTTAGAAGTCTATTGCCAAAATCCAGACATGATGTCAATGATTCTGGACCTTAGTGGTGGCATGGACATGGGAAGCAGAACAGACATTAGAGGCATATAAAGGAGACCTTAAGCCTGGGAAGATGGCAGAGTGGGAGGATCCTAACCTACTTTTTCCCATGGATACACCTAGACAACAGTTACATTAGGGCAACTAACCCAGAAAATGAACAAAAAGCTGACAAAACAGACTCTCCACAGTTAATGATAGAGAGGAAGCCACACTGAAAACAATAGGAAGGATGAAGTCTGGTTGGGAACCAAACTAACCACAAGTGGGAAGGACATCATAAGCACAGAGGAGGGATGGGAGCAGGCACCGCAGTAATGGGGGACCTGCCTTGGGAAGATGAATGTCCATAACATCTGGCTTTGAAAACCAGAAGAGCTTAACTTTGTGCGTTTTTACAATCATTGGGTCTTAACAGTGGGAACTTTACAAATCAGCAGACTTACCTCTGGGAGAGCTTGAGGGTGATAGAAAACTGAGTCCGTGCCCCAAAAGAGCCAGCATAACAAACAACACCTCCGAGATACAGCATAGAAGCAGCAATTTGAAAATCACCTGGGGTATACGAGAAGAAGATTTATTTATTAATCCTAATGTGCCTTGGAGGGGCAAATATCTTCAGAAGTCATCTTCAAGAACAGAAGATTGGCAGATGCCATTTCCTCCCTTATACCCAGCCCAGGTATCCAGACATTTGTGGGAAATAGCACCAACACTCTCAAAATAGCTTGTTAACACTGTGTCATGCCCCTGTGTTCTCCTGCAGATCTACACCATCAGGCCTACCCCACTGGGCAAGAGTCCCTCCAAAGGGATGCTACAGGTCTCATTCTGCAAGCAGCTCCAACAGTGACCAGCCCCACTCCAAAGTACTCTTGCCTTGGGAAGAGGGGAAGATATTCATATACATCAGTTTGACTGTATTACCAGCAGTAGATTGGGAGGTCGACATCTGATCTGACTGCACACCCTGCCCACTAACAAAAGCCTCTCCACTGACAATGCAGGGAAAGTGCCCTACAGTTAAGTGCAGTTGCAGGCCTTGTAAACAGGCTGAGGGAAGGTGTCTGGTCTGACCCAACTACAAGGCCATGGTGGCCCCAGACTGGCCCCTTAATATCACAGGGACTAAACCCTGCTCACAACAGGCAAAGAGGGTCATTGCAGCCAGCTGCACTAAAAGCAAACACAGTTCAATCACAGTAGTCAGGTGCATGAAACACACACAAGAGACATCACTGAAGCACCAGGTTTTAGTGAAAAGGGGTTGTACTGCAGTGCACTGAAGGACCTCTTCTTCATAAGGCTACTACTTTCAAGATCAGGAGACATAGCTGGCTTTCCTAATACATGGAAACAAACACAAAGAGTTAGACAAAATTAGGAGACATAGAAATATTTCCCAAATGAAAGAACAAAATCACAGCAAAAGAACTAAATGAAACAGAGATAAGCAATATACCTGATAGAGAATTCAAAGTAATGGTTATAAAGACACTGGACTTGAGAAAAGAGTGGAAAATCTCAGTGAGACATTCAATAAAGAGATAGAAAATATAAAAAAGAACCTATCAGAGGCAAACTCAATAACTGAAATTAAAAATACACTAAAGGGAATAAATAGTAGACTAGAGGAGACAGAAGAAGGGATCAGGGAACAGGAAGACTGAGTAATGGAAAGCAACCAAGCTTAATGGCAAAAATAAAGAGAATAATGAAAAATGAGAATAGGTTAAGGAATTCAGGAACATCATCAAGTTAATAACATTTGCATTATAGGAATCCCAGAAGGAGAAGAGAGAAAAGGGAGCAGAAAATTTTACTGAAGAAACAATAGCTGAAAATTTCCCTAATCTGCGAAAGGAAACAGACATCCAGATCCAGGAGGCACAGAAAGCACACCCCCCCCATAGAAATCAACCCAAGGAGGTCCACACCAAGGCAATAATAATAACCAAAATGGCAAAACATAGTGATAAAGAGAGAATTTTAAAAGCAGCAAGAGAAAAGAAAATCGTGACATACAAGAGAAACCCCATAAAACTATCAGCTGATTTTTTAGCAGAAACTTTGTAGGCCAGAAGGGAATGACATGATGTCTCAAAGTGTTGAAAGAAAAAACCTGCAAGCAAGAATACTTTATCTGTCAAGGCTACAATTCACAACAAGGAGAGATGAAGAGTTTCCCAGACAAACGAAGTTAAAGAAGTTCATCACCCTAAGCTAGCCTTACTAGAGATGTTAAAGGGATTCTTTGAGCGGAAAGAAAAGGCCACAACCAATAGTAAGAAAATTAGGAAGGGAAAAAATTTCACAGGTATATCCAAACATAGTAAAAGTAGTAGATTAATCATTTATAAAAACCAGTACAGAGCCTAAAGCACAAAAGCAGTAAAATTAATTATATCTATAAAAATCAGTCAAGGGATTCACCAAATAAAAAGATGTAAAATATGACATCATATACATAAAACATTGAGGGAGGGAGTAAAAATTTAGTACTTTTAGAATGGTTTCAAACTTAAGTGACCAACAACTTAATATAGACTGCAATATGCATAGGATTTTATATATAAACCTAATGGTAACCACAAATCAAAAACCTGTAATATATATGCAAAAAAACAAAAGCAAGGAATCTAAGCATATCACTAACAAAATACATCAAACTGTAAGAGATGAGGGTAAGGGGGAAAAAAAGGAACAGAGAAAAGCTACAAAAACAACCATTAAATAAGTAACAAAATGGCAATATGTACCTACCCATCAAAAATTACTTTGAATGTAAAAGGACTAAATACTCCAATCAAAAGACATAGGGTGACTGAATGGATACAAAAGCAAGACCTATCTAAATGCTGCATACAACACACTCATTGCAGGCCTAAAGACACATGCAGATTGAAAGTGAAGGGAAGGAGAAACATTTCTCATGTAAATGGAAGGAAAGAGAAAGCTGGGATAGCAATACTTTTATCAGACAAAATAGACTTATTTATTTATTTATTTTTAAGTTCACTTATTTATATTTTGAGAGAGAGAGAGAGAGAGAGAGAGAGAGAGAGAGAGAGAGAGAGAGAAAGGGGGAGAAGTAGAGAAAGAGGGAGAGAACCAGTATTCCAGCAGGCTCTGCACTGTCCGCGCAGAGACAATGCAGGGCTCCAACTCACGAATTGTGATATCATGACCTGAGCTGAAACCAAGAGCTAGACTCTCAACCAACTGAGGCACTCAGGCTCCCTGAAGACAAAATAGACTTTATTGTTTTATTTCTTATTTTTTTTTTAATTTTTTTTTCAACGTTTATTTATTCTTGGGACAGAGAGAGACAGAGCATGAACGGGGGAGGGGCAGAGAGAGAGGGAGACACAGAATCAGAAACGGGCTCCAGGCTCTGAGCCATCAGCCCAGAGCCTGACGCGGGGCTCAAACTCACGGACCGCGAGATCGTGACCTGGCTGAAGTCGGACGCTTAACCGACTGCGCCACCCAGGCGCCCTTATTTCTTACTTTTATTTTTTATTTTTGAGAGAGCACAAGGGGGGGGAGGAGCAGAGAGAGGGGGACAGAGGCTCCAAAGTGGGCTCTGCACTGACAGCTGTGAGCCCAGTGTGAGGCTTGAACTCATGAACTGTGAGATCGTGACCTGAGTCGAAGTTGGATGCTCAACCAACTGAGCCACCCAGGTGCCCCTTTTTTTAATTTTTTAAATGTTTTTCAACATTTAAAACAAAGACTGTAACAAGAGACAAAGAAGGATACTGCATAATCATAAAAGAACACTTCAACAAAAAGATGTAACAATTGTAAATATTTATGCACCAAACATGGAACACCCAAATACATAAAGCACCTATTCACAGATATAAAGGGAGAAATTGATAGTAATATAATAATAGAGGACTTTAAACCTCATTAACAGCAAAACTTTTACTACTTGCAAATGACATAATACTATATATAGGAAACAGCAAAGACGCCACCGAAAAGCTACTAGGACTGATAAATGAATTCAGTAAAGTTGCAGGATACAAAATTAATTCACAAAAATCTGTTGCATTTCTACACTAATATTGAAGTAGCAGAAACAGAAATTAAGAAAACAATCCCATTTATAACTGCACCAAAATAATAAAATACCTAGGAATAAACTTAACTAAGGAGGTGAAAAATCTATACTCTGAAACTATAAAACATTGATAAAAGAAATTGAAAATGGCACAAATGGAAAGATATCCCATGCTCATGGTGGGAGAGAACCAATATTGCTAAAATGTCCATACTTTACAAAGCAATCTATAGCCTTAATGCAATCCGTATCAAAATACCAACAGTATTTTTCACAGAAATATAACAAATAATACTAAAATTTGTGTGGAATCACCAAAGACCCCAAATAGCCAAAGAAATCTTGAAAAAGAAGGACAAACCTGGCAATTGCACAATCCCAGACTTCAAGATATACTACAAGACTTTAGTAATCAAGACAAAATGGTACTGGCACAAAAATAGACATAGAGATCAGTGGAACAGAATAGAGAGCCCAGAAACAAACCCATGATTATATGGTCAATTAGTCTATGACAAAAGAGACAAGAATATATAATGGGAAAAAGACAGTCTCCTCAACAAATAGTATTGGGAAAACTGGACAGATACATGGAAAAGAATGAAACTGGACAACTCTCTTAAACTATACACAAAAATAAACTCAAAATGGACTAAAGACCTCAATCTGAGACTTGAAACAATAAAATTCCTAGAAGCAAACATAGGTGGTATCTCTTTGACATCAGCTGAAGAAACATTTTTCTAGATATATCTCCTTTGGCAAGAGAAACAAAAGCAACATTTTAAAGTACTGGGACTACACAAAGTAAAAGAGCTTTTGCACAGTGAAGGAAGCCATCAACAAAACAAAATGATAACCTGCTGACTGGGAGAAGATATTTGCCAATAATATATTTGATAAGGGATTAATATCTAAAATATACAACAAACTGATACAACTCAACACCAAAAAGCAAATAATCCAGTTAAAAAATAGGCAGAGGGACTGAATAGAAATTTTTTCCAAAGAAGACATACAGATGGCCAAAAGACACATGAAAAGATGCTCAACAAAATGCAAATAAAAAATGCAAATCAAACCACCATGAGATAGCACCTCACACAGGTCAGAATGGCTAAAATAAAAAATGCAAGAAATAACAAATGTTGGCAAAGATGTAGAAAAAAGGAACTATTGGGGCGCCTGGGTGGCGCAGTCGGTTAAGCGTCCGACTTCAGCCAGGTCACGATCTCGCGGTCCGTGAGTTCGAGCCCCGCGTCAGGCTCTGGGCTGAGGGCTCAGAGCCTGGAGCCTGTTTCCGATTCTGTGTCTCCCTCTCTCTCTGCCCCTCCCCCGTTCATGCTCTGTCTCTCTCTGTCCCAAAAATAAATAAATGTTGAAAAAAAAAAAAATTTAAAAAAAAAAAGAAAAAAGGAACTATCGTGCATTGGTGGTAATGCAAGTTAATACAGCCACTGTGGAAAACAGTGTGGAGGTTCCCCCCAAAATTAACAATAGAACTACCATATATCCAGTTATTTCACTACTTGGTATTTACCCAGAGAAAATGAAAACACTGATTTAAAAAGATATATGCACCCCTATGTTTACTGCTGCACTATTTACAATAGCCAAGATATGGAAGTAACCCAAGTGTCCATCAGTAGATGAATGGATAAATAAGATGTGATATATACATATATATGTATACACACACACACACACACACACACACATACACACACACAATGGAATATTACTCATTCATAAAAAAGAATGAAGTCTTGCCATTTGTAACAACATGGATGGACCTTGAGGATGTAATGCTATAAGTTAGAGAAAGAAAAATACCATATGATTTCACTAATATGTGGAATTTAAGAAACAAGTGATGAGAAAAAGACAAAAAAACCCAAAAAACAAAAAACAGACTCTTAAATATAGGGAAAAAACTGATCATTACCAGAGGAAAGGTGGGTGGAGAGATGGGTAAAAGAGGCAAAGAGGATTAAGAGTACACTTACCATGATGAGCACTGAACAATGTATACAATTGTTGAATCACTATATTGTACACCTGAAACTAATATATTACTGTATGTTAATCACATTTGAATAAAAATTAAAATTAAAAAAAGAGAAGACTTTAGTAACTGATTGCATATAGAGATTGTGTGGAAAGGAGAAGTCAAATGCAAGCATGAGCCTTGCGTGTCTCAGTGAGGGCAAAGCATTGATTTGGAGAGATGGGAATGGGAAACCGGGAACATGATAGGAAGTGTTCCAAGATAGTCATTAAAAGAGATATTTAACCAGATGGTCAAGCTGTGAGGTTGAAGCTCTGAAAAAAAGATTTAAGTGCTAGGGAAGAAATTTGGGGATTCACTTGTGAAAGGTGATAGTTGAAAATGTGAAGACGGATGAGAGCTGAAAGAAAGAGAAAAGAAACCAAGACAAGGCTAGGTCTTGGAGTTGGATGGCATTTGGGCACAGACAGCTAAAATCCAGAAAGTTATCTCATGAGGAAGAAGAGAATCTCCTCAGAGCACTATTCTTGAAGCTTCAGGGTAAAGTTGGGGTCAGTGAAACTAGAAGCATTAAGGAGGATAGAACGAGAATGGGCAACTCCCTATGATTGTTAGGAAACTAATATTAAAAACTGATTAGAGTAGGTTTCTTTTTTTTTTTAATATTTTATTTATTTTTGATAGAGACAGAGCACAAGTGGGGGAGGGGCAGAGAGAGAAGGAGACACAGAATCCAAAGCAGGCTCCAGGCTCTCAGCTGTCAGCATGGAGCCCAACATGGGGCTCAAACTCACAAATTGTGAGATCATGACCTGTGCCGAAGTCAGACGCCCAATCGACTGAGCCACCCAGGCACCCCTAGAGTAGGTTTCTTGAATCTTTGTGAGAAGTGATTTAGTCATTTAGTGGGAGAACAAGCAAGGAGTTCAGGAAAAAATAGGTGGTGAAGAAAAGGAGACAGGGCTTGTAGACTCATTCTTTAAGAAATTTGGCACTAAAAGTATGGTGAGAAACATGACAATCACTTAGATGGTGCTGTAGAATAAAACAAAAGATAGTTTTCTCTTTCCATGTAACTTAGGAAAATATCTTTCCTGAGGGGCAGATAGATCGATACTTTAAAGGAAATAACCAGATTTCTATAAGATGTTGCCATTTATGGATAGTCACAGTGGAGGTTGTTTGTCTAGATCATGTGGCTTGGGCTCTTTCATGACTGAGTAAATGCCCATTTTTGTGGCTTTCTGAAAGAGACATTCACCACCACGGCATAGCCAGCAAATAACAATCAATTCTTTATTTTCTGTTACCATCATGGTCATCAAAGTTGACCACTCCTGCCCAGTGGAAGTCAGTTCTGCTGCAGAAAGGAAATGAGAAGTTGGACAGGAAATGCATGCTTCAGTCCCACACAGAGATCTAAAGGGCTGGATCTAGACTTGTGCTCTTTTCAGCATTTGGATTAGAAATAGGCAGAGATGGAATCTTGGAGAACAGCGCCTCTGGCATTATGACTCACTATTTGAGGATTTCATTAGGAGGGGAAGTAACATGTCCCTCAGTCAGTCATCAGGAAATCACGACTGCCTGCTTATTCCACCAAATCCTGCAGAATTTAGCTGGAGAGGGTAAGAGTCTGGGGGTGGAAACTTCGACACTGTAATGATTTCCTTACCTAAATCCAATCTTTTCTATTTCAAGTCACAAAAACACATATTTTTAGATGGATTGATAGACATACACACATACAGGGTGTATATATATTATCTTTTCATAAACATTTACCTGTCAATGTCTGTAACTTAGGGTGCCTTTAAATAAAATCTCGACTGAATTAACCTAAAATAAAATGTTCTCTATACAAGTTCCCAAAAGAAGATGAACCCTAAGAAAGACTACTTAAATTCATTCCAGAGAAAATGGGGAATAAATGAGAATACCAGGTAGAGTTAGAGGGTTATTTTGATGAACTGATTTCTACATAATATAAAGGAAGATTAGAGCTCATAGGGTTCTGCATTTTAAAATAAATCACTGCATGGAAGCAGAGGAAATATTACTAAGAATTTTGTTCTGATGTCTGGTTAACACTTTCCTCCCTTTATAGAATTCAAAAGTTTGGAAGGAAGGCACAATTTAGGCAGTCCTTTTACTCAGTCATCAAAAAAGGCATTGAGGGCCTCCCATGAGCCAGGCACAATGTTAGGCTCTAGGACAAGATGGTGAACAAAAAGAGACCTTTCTCACTCATGGACCTGGGAGGCCAGGGGGATGGGGGGGGGGGGGAACAGTAAACAAATAATGGCACTGATGAATGTATAATTACAAACTGAGATAAGTGCTTTAAAAGAAAAGAGTGGAGTCCTGTAAAAAGCAAAGAACAAAGGAGCCCAGGTAGGGGTGCAGAAAGGGCTATTTGAGCTGAGATCTAAAGAATAAGGTTGAGTTAAAGCTAACTGAGAAAGCGGGGTGGGGGGGGAGGGGAGCAGTGGAGACCCAGAGAAGAGCATACCGAAAGGAGGACCCCACCCCCAAGCTCAACCCCGACAGCGGCCTAGCCTAGCCGAGCAGTTCCTAGTTAATGATTTGGTCTTTATTCTAAGAACAGTGGGAAGCCATTCAAGGGTTTTAAAGAGGTTGGTGACATGATCAGATCTGTGTTTTGAAAGGAGCACTCCGGCTGCAATGTTGAAAACAAATTGGAAAGACATTGTCTAAAAGCCATTGTTTCACTAAGTAAATGCTAAGGCCTGCAGCTGTCACAATCACTTACCTGTGGTCAGCTGACCCCACTAATATTTTTCTGCACCCCTGTGGACATTTGGAAGCTATTTTAGATGGAGGATTAGGAACTTCTTGATCCCAGATTATTACATGATTATGTCAACATTTGGAATAGAGACACAATGCCTTTCTGTCTGCTCAGAATTTTGACTGGCATAACTATCATAACTGTTCTTGTCTGTGATCATATAAACAGGCCTAACAAACATCTGCATTTCACAGTCAGAGGCAATATCATATCACCCTCTCTTCCTTCCACCGCTGTCATTGCATTGCTCCCCATCTTTCTAGTTTCCCTTCTGCGCTTTGACTCTCCATGTGTCAAGGACTCCTGTCAGACTCATCCTGTCCCTGACTTCTCTGGTTTCTCATCACACCTAGACACCACGGTCAGTTATTTCAACAGGGTGCCTGGCTGGGCAGGGCAGGGAGAGGAATGGCAAGAGTAGGGCTGAGCTTGGACACCAGGCAGCATCCAGTCATCCTGACTGGTTTGTAACTTTGTCTTAGAAAGGTCTGATTACAAAGGCCCACTTTCTAAATTTCAACTAAGAGGGACTAAAACCATGCGTGAGCAATTGCCCTCATTGGAACGCTGAGTCACCTCCAGGCTACTTTAGGAGCTGTCCTGGAGCCCCAGGCAGTCTCAGCTGAAGTATGTGGAGGGAAGCAGAGCCAGAGAGCCAAGGGGGTCCTGATGACCCCCAACCCACCTTTCACCATACCTGCTGCAAAATGTTGCTGTAGAGCTGATGCACTGAGAGTTCCTCCAGAACTTCCCTCCGCCAGGTGTAAAACTCTTCAGCATTCTAGTCAAGTGTCCACCACTTAGTGTGAGTAACATGGCTTTAATTGTTATGTCTTCCTTACATGGAACCCAAGCAGACTCCTGTCTTAACTTCCACTAACTTAAGTGAATTGGGGCCTCTGCCACCACACGGAAGTCTAATACTTCCTTGACAAGATGGCCCGTTAATACTTGAAGTGACTCATTATGCCTCCTCAATCTTTTCTAAATTAAAGCTCCCTATCTCCTTGCATTGGTGTTTCTCTGGTGAGGTTTCCAGCACCCTGTTGTCCTGGCTGTGCTTCACCGGATTTGCTAAGCGTTTAAGAAATACCATTCTTAAGACATGTGTAATTGGCTGATTAAACAAGCTTGCCTCAATTAAGTTTATTCTTGTGTCTGTTCTTCCCAAACCAGTTCTTTTCCATCAGTGTGCAAAATCTGAAACAGAAACCACAGGTTTTCTACTTTGGGAAATAATATTAGTCCCTTTTGGCATTAAAAATCTAATAACTCTGTAACTCGAGTCCAATCTACTCCAGTTTAGTCAAAATTCCAAATATATGTCCAGAAGAGATTATGCTGTGCTCCTGCTCAGATCTGACCCAGTCTTTGAAACTTGGAGTTGGGGGACAGAATATGGTTGTCTCCTTTATTATCTTATTGTCCTTCCCCCTTCCTACTAGCTGCTGTTTCTCACCACTTCAGGGTTGTGCTGGGGGAGAAAAGACTATGGAAAACTGGCTGGTGCAGTTATATCTGTTGATGGCTTCTAGTCATAATGGACATGCAAAGCTTATTCTTTCTCTTATGTGGTGCTTTCACATGATCCTCTGAGATGCCTTGCTGGCGACATCTAAATCGGTGCTTCTCAAAAGTGTGATCCACAAATGATGAACTTATTATCACCTGGGAACTTGTTAAAAATAACATTTTGGGGCCACTCCATCCTAAGGAATCAGAATTTCTAGAAGTATGGCCCAGGAATCTGTTTTAATAAGCCCTCCGGGTGAGTCTAATGCAAGCTAAAGTTTGAGAAGCACTGATCTAAAAGTGGTTCCTCTCTTCTGGCTGGTCGCTTAAAACCAGGTTATGCCCTAGGTTTCTGGGCACATTGTACCTCCAGGTCTGTGTTTTCGTGCTGAGCTGAGCTGAGCCCACAAATAAACACCAGGACACTACATTTTCCCTATAGCTAGCAGCAATAGAGTTCCTTCCCAGCATTATCTCCTCACTGCCATACTCCTCATAGGTGCCTGCCCCTAAACTGTCCATTTCAGACTCATGGGGAGATGAGGGTGTGAGTATTTCTGTGTGCTAAGCTTCAGGAGATACGTGCCCAGTTCTCTTGAAGCCTCCCTTTCTTGGTTTAAGGAGCAGATTATGTTTCCCTCTTTCATCTTCTGTCGAATGGGTGACAGGGTAATGCTGACCAAACTGGACTTATGGTCTCTTAGTATTTCCTACAGAAGTGAACTTGGTACCTCATCTATTATTCATGGTCTTTGAGGACTATTTCAAAAATCCAAGACAATAGATGAGTGATATTGAATATCATTTGAATATGGCAAACAAAACTCAATCCAATAGGGTGGTTGTACTTTGTTCTGCCTGCTACTTTTAGTAATGCAGTCCAAGTTCATGTTGGCTACACCACATCAGTAATATATAAAGGATATATGTCAATTCCCTGAAATCATTTAACTTAAACTTCTGTTAAATCACGTCTCCCCAGATATATTCTTAGTTAGGTCTTTGGGCCAGTTTTAAAATAGATTTATACTTCTCTTTTACATTTACCATGGCTATGTGCCCTTTCTGTCTTCTTGTATTCATATATTGCTGAGCTCATGGAACTTTTTAGACATTGACTTGTCTAAGAGTCAGGCTATCTGTCCAACTGCTATACACTTTCAGGTGAAGTAATCACTGTTCCTGTTGATCAGAATTAAGAAGGGATTACTAATTCCTTTGCCAATTCCTCTATATCAGAGAGATGAAATTACCATCAAAGCAAATGAAGAATTATCAGATGTTTTGCTGTCATTGCATTAAATATCCTACAAATGCTCATTATGCATATGTGCTATTCACCCTTCCTGGCTGGGCACTCACTGCTGCTTGGCAATTGATTTCTTAACTGTTCTTTATTGCTTTTCCATGGAGCTTACACCAAATCTTCTTTATCACTTAAAATCTAGGCACCATTTATTCCTATCACCTCCACAGGTGACTCCCCATACATTTAACTAAAAGTATTAATGTAAGACAATATGAGCTCCCTCAACTTCTCCCTTGTTGACCTCAAAAATCTCTCCATAATTTGATTCTTTTACTCCCTTTTTGTTGTCATCTCAGAAGGAAGTCCCTCTTAGGCTTGTCAAGACCATGCCTTAATCTTTGTCACATTTTTTTATTGGCTTTGGGAATTACATTTATTTTGAATCTTTAATGTGTTTCTACTATCTCCCTGATATTACCCCATAAAGTTTAAGTCTCACGTTCTACAAAACTAACAAGAAAACATTCCTTGACCTTCAAGTTGCCATCATGTTGCTTTCCTTTGCTTCATTTCTGTTGACCAATTTGTATTCATTTTTCTCCATTCTCCAGATAACTTTCCACTCAAAGTTAGTCAATGATCTTCTAATCATCAAATCCAAAGGTCTTTTCTTATTTTTCATTTTCTTGGACCCTTAGCCTTTTCATGTTACACTTTATATTCCTGACTCTCTCCTGGGCACATGATAAGTTCTCAATACATATCAGTCCTGTTATAATTGCATCAATTTCAAAACTGTTCCCCCTACTGACAATCTCTCTATCCATCATTTGTTCCACTGCCACAATTATTTTCCTAAAGGAAACTCAACTTTGCTTAAATATCTTAAATAATCTAGTCCCATATCCATTTCCAGCCTTATTGCTTGTTTCTTGATGTACCAACCAAAGTGGGTGACACAAAATGAAGCCGTTTCCTCTTTTGCAAACAAAATACTTTCATTTTGCTTATGCTGTTTTTCTTTATTTTTTAAAAAAATTTTAATGTTTATTTTTGAGAGAGAGACAGAGACAGAGTATGAGTGGGAGAGGGGCAGAGAGAGAGAGAGGGAGACACAGAATCGAAACAGGCTACAGGCTCTGAGCAGTCAGCACAGAGCCCGATGCGGGGCTCAAACCCACAAACCCCAAGATCGTGACCTGAGCCGAAGTCAGACACTTAACCAACTGAGCCATCCAGGCACCCCATTTATGCTGTTTTTTTTTCACTTTGAACTTCTCTTCCTTACAAGATCTTTATGTCATAGTACTACTTATTCTTTAAGATCCATCACAAATGCTACCTCTGTGAAGCCTTGCCTGGTTCCTTTAAATGGTAACTTCTTTTCCTCTAAATTTCTATAGCTTATTGGCAACCCTCATATTATAAATTCAGATGCACAAATGTGAATAATTATTAAATTTAGAGAGAATAACACTTTTCCAAAACGACTACATCTTTCCTACATAGGGAAAACAATATAAACTACTCTACCTTTCTTGTCTTGCATTAGTTTAGACAAAACACCATCTGAGAACTGGGAAAACCATAATTTTCTTTAATGTTTTGCCTGTAATTTGTAAAACAACAGAAACTATTCCTGTGGACATGTTTAAAATTTTTCCCAGATGCCATAATTTTAGAACTGTATGGCAATGTCTTCATGACACCCACTGAACATCCAGATGCTGAAAGAGTCTGGAGGACCGGAACAAAAATGATTAGCAATTTTGGAAATAGGCTCTATGTGGAAGTAATTTATAAATGAAGGAGGAGGAGGAGGAGGAGGACAAAGAGAACGAGGAGGGCAAATTATTTGACTCAGAAAAGAAAAGGTAGGGACAGGAAATGTTAGCAATTAGTTTGTGAGTGTCTGAAAAAACTATTATATGAGTGACAGTGAGCAGCTGTTTCATGTTCCTACTCAGAGGAGAACAAATGCTTCGGGCTATTGCAAAGAGACATTAGGAAGAGTCTCCAGACTCTAAAGTTGGGAGAATTGTGGGGTATGATAGCATGTGGTCAAAGAAAGGAAGAAGAGACATCTTTCCACACTGGGGTCAGGGTGGTACCATGGCTGGAAGAAAAGATACTGGAGATAAGGCTCATTTAGGGTTTTTATTTCAATGAGGCCATACATATGGAGAAAGAAGTGATTCTATCTCACAGTATATTAAAAATTTAGGAACATAATCTATCCTCTAGAAAGGAAGAAAGGTTCTCAGAATATGGCATTGTGGGTGAGTGCACAGTCTTCAGAATGATATTCTGGTTATTTCTCCTAGGCCACGTACTTCCTAGCTTTGTGACCCTGGAGAAGTTACTCAACTGCTCTAAGAAGCAGTTTTCTCATCCGCAAAGTGGAGATCACAGTTGTGCCTCCTTCACAGAGATGTGAGCGGTAGTGAGATGATGTTCAATAAATGTTATTGTTTATTGTTTTGTTAGATATGTAGAACCTTTTAGATACTATATTAGGCATATTCCCAATCATTTCCTTTACAGAGCTATCATCCAAGCCCTATATAAGATAGGACGATATGATGACTTTTCACCAGAGTTCTGTTCTTTAATTAAAAATGAAAGCCCTAGGTATCAAAGACCAGCCTGCTGAGTTTCCGTACCTTTCCCAACCATGAGACATTTCCCTGATGTCTGCAGCACGTCTTTGACGTCTGGGACAGAAGACCAATTTGCCTCCACCCCCACGTGGCTCCACCTGTCACCATTATTATGTGATCTTTATAAAATTAAACTGAGAATGTAACAACTTTTTTTCATTATGCTTTCAACCAAAGCCATTAAGCTTACAAATATGGTGTCTGTTTAAAATAATGAATGGATATAGGAAAAAATTCCTGTTTTTAATTTCAAATCTTCAAAACAGTATTTATACCAACTAATGTATTCATGTTGAATTTGAGCTATAAATGTATTTCTCACCATCTGATTAATTTGTGATAGGGGGTCTATTTGTAGCCAGTGGTTAATAAACAAAGTATATTTTCCTCTAGGTCATTGTTTCTTTCTTCCTCTACCATACACCTTCAGAAAAAGGCATTTTCTCAAGGATCCCAGTGTGTGAATCCTTTAACTCTTCTCTGTTTATATCAAGTGAAGAGATCAT
The DNA here is from genome assembly GCF_018350175.1 of Felis catus. Classification (NCBI taxonomy): domain Eukaryota; kingdom Metazoa; phylum Chordata; class Mammalia; order Carnivora; family Felidae; genus Felis; species Felis catus. The sequence continues at coordinate 167,708,090 of NC_058368.1, forward strand.
CATTCTGATTTTGGCAGCACTTATTGTATATCAATATAGACACCTGGTAAGATTTCAATTCCCCACTTGAGAGTCAGTTAGAAAGCACAGAATGCTACCTGTGTGGCTTTATTAGAGTTTGTATGTATGTGTACGTATGTGTTTGTGTGTGTGTGTGTGTGTGTGTGTGTGTGCATATATATTTCTTTTTTTAAGGAAAGTTTAGATTCTCAGGAGCAAGGATAATGAAGCATATGTTCCACTCTTAGCAAAACAAAGAGTTCAGTACGAAGTGTTATGTGTAGCTTAATACAAAAATATATTAATGGCTATCTCTACACTAATTGTGAAATTAAAAAATCCAAATCATAGGGTTGAATTTATATGGCTGAGTCAGAAAGAGTCATCATAATTGGAATTTCAGCAATGTGTTTGGGTGATAGAAATCAGTGGGGCATGACAAGCTTTACTCTGAGTTATACATAAAGATAGCTTAGTACTGGAATGAGACATACATGATGTATAAAGGAATCCTTTGACACTATGAAAATAGTTTACCACTGTGAAGAGAAGAGGGGAAGGTTAAATTACTTTGGCTATAAAACCCCTTGTAATGCAAAACCAACTGAACCGACTTTGTTTCCCAGATGTCTTCAGCACTGCATAATTACAAAAGTTGGAGGAGTATCTGAAGATTTCAGGGTATGCCTTATACAGAAACAGCAACCATAATGATAAAAGTTTTAAAATATGCTAGGATGGACAAAGGAAGTACCATTGTATAGATTCAGTAAAGATGCCAAAAATGTCAGCCTTTGGAGTAAGAAGAATTTGAGTTTGAGCCCTAGCACCACCACTTACAATCTGTTGGACCTTGAAAAAGTCCTTCACCTCAGTGAGCTTTAGTTTCCTTGCCTTTGAAGTGAGCACAATAACAAGGCCGACTATATGCGCTTGATGTGAAGTTTAAATGAGACCTGAACTAAGCCCTTAGCATAGGGTTGGGGCACAGAGGAAGGGCTCAATAAATGTCAGCTGTGATGTTGGTAATGATAAGGGTGAAAATGATGAAAAAGAAGAGAAGGAAGAGAGTGAAGAAGATCAGCTAAACTCAAATCTATAATCCTTTTAAGAGATCCCTGAGAAACAATTGTCTGGTGATGAAATGGGAAAATCTTTTTTTTCCAAGGGTAAAATAAAGTATAGCACAGGATTTAGGTGCATTCCTTTCCCTGTCCTTGTAGAAAAATATTCATTGTAAAATTGAAATGGAGACATATGCATTTTGTCAGGATGGAAAGAGGAATTTTTTCCCTAGAATTAAGAACAAACCTTAAATATAGTATTTTAAAACTTTTGTCCCTTGGCTAAAGCCCAATATAGCTAAGAGTTTATTAAAGAAGGCAGTTTCTTTACTCTCTCTAGTCTGTAGGGACAGTGGAGATGGAGTGTGGCACATCAAAAGTTAAGGCTCAGTGAGCAGGCTTTCTTGAAATTGACAAGCTGATCCTAAAATTTATATGGAAATGCAAAAGACTTTGAATATTCGGAACAGTCTTGAAAAAGAAGAACAAAGTTGGAGGACTTACAATATTCTGGGAAGCTACAGCAATCAAGACAATGTGATACTGGCATAAAGACTAGCAGAGCAATGGAACAGAATAGAGAGCACAGTGATAGACTCCCACTTAGGTGGGAATTTGGTTTTTGACAAGATGCCAAAGTAATCCAATAGGAAAAGGCAATTCTCATCAATAAATTGTACAATAAATAAAAGGAAATAAATATCAATAAATTGGATAACCATATGGAAAAAGGGTGAACATGACCCCTACCTCACATTATACACATAAATTAATTCAAAATGGATAATAGACTTAAACATAAAAGCTAACATCATAAACTTTTAAGAGAAAATGTTTCAAAGATAGGAAAATATCATGCTTTGGGGGCAGGTTAATTTTTTTTTTAGATAGGACAAAAAAAAAAAACACTAACCATGAAAGAAAAAAAATTAATTCAACTTCCTCAAATGGAAAATTCTCTCATCAGAGGACACTGCTAAGAAAATGTATAGGCACACTGAAGACTGAGAGAAAATATTTGCAAAGCATATATCTGGCAAAAGACTGGTATTCAGCATGTAAAGAACTTCTACTACTATAACTTAATAAGAAAGGGGGAAAAAGATGTGAAGACACTTTGCAAAAGAAGATATAGGAATAGCCAAAACTACATGAAAAAAATGCTTAATGTCATTAGTCATTAGAGAAATGCAATTAAAATTGCAATGCAATACCATTACACACCCACAAGGAATGCTAAAGTTAAAAAGACAGACAACATCAAAAGTTGACAAAGATGTAGACTAATTAGAACTCTTATAAGGTATTGGTAGGAGCAGCAAATGGTAGAACCTGGAGTAGGTATGAGCTACTTTATGGCTATAGAAATTCCACTCCTAGGCATTTAATAAAAGAAATTAAAGCATGTGATCACAAAGGTATATATATGATAATGTTCATGGATTTATTCATAATAGCTAAAAACTGGAAACAGTTCATCAACAGGATAATGTAGAAATAAACTCTGCTCTATTCATACAATGGAATACTACTCAGCAATTAAAAGAGGGAAAACTATATTGGTTATGTACAACAATCAATTTTGAATGCATCAAAAACAAGGCTGAGGGAAAGAAGCCTTATACAAAGATTCCACTTTCAGAAGTTTTAGAAAAGGCAAACTAATATATGGTGGAAAATGTCAGAAAACTGGGTGCCTGAGGGGTAACAGTGTACTGGGAAGGGGGATGTGGTAACTTTCTTCAGTGTTGCTAATGTTCTATATTGGGATAGGGCTTGTGTTAAACAAATATATACATTTGTCAAAACTCGGAGAATGTTTACTTAAGATTTGTGCATTTCATTATATGTAAATTTTACCTCAAATAATGAAACTTAGCTAATGACATGCATGCTGAAATGTTTGGGAAGAAGTATACTGATGCTTGAACTGTCTTTGAAATGCTTCTAAAAGTAAGATGGATTGATAGATGCACTGAGGGATGGATAGATGGACTGTTGTGTGATAAAGTAGGTATAGTAAAATATTAATGGTGTAATCTAGGTAGAGGGTATGTGAGTATTCACTGTAAAATTCTTTCAACTTTTCTATATGTTTGAAAATTTTCATAATAGAGTGTTGGGCAAAAGTTTAAGGCTGAATGGGTTGCCAAGACCCAGCTGAGTGAGTTTTGTCCTTCTCCTGTTGAATATAGAATATGGAGCCATGAAGGTTTTAAGCAGGGCAGTGCTAAAATCAGATTTACATTTTAGAATGACCTCTCTGCCTGAAGTGAACAGGGTAAATTGTAGGCATAGGGGTAGGAACTAATTTCAGCCTAGGAGACCAGTTATGACACTATTCCAGTATTTTTGTGAGAGATTTAACAGGATATGTCCATCGACAGATGAATGGATGAAGATGTGAGATATCTATATCTATATCTATATCTATATCTATATCTATAGATAGATATATATAGATATAGATAGATAGATAGATAGATCTCACATCTTTATGTATAATGTATATACATAATGGAGTGTTACTCGGCAATCAAAAAGAATGAAACCTTGCCATTTGCCACAATGTGGATGGAGCTGGAGGGTATTATGCTAAGCAAAATTAGTGAGTCAGAGAAAGACAAATATCATACGACTTCACTCAAATGTGGAATTTAAGATACAATAGATGAACATAAGGGAAGGGAAGCAAAAATAATATAACAACAGGGAGGGGGACAAAACATAAGAGACTCTTAAATATACAGAACAAACTAAGGGTTGGTGGAGGGGTTGTGGGTGGTGGGGATGGGCTAAATGGGTAAGGGGCATTAAGGAAGACACTTGTTGGGATGAGCACTGGGTATTATACATAGGGGATGAATCACTGGAATCTACTCCTAAAATCATTATTGCACTATGTGCTAACTTGGATGTAAATTAAAAATAAATAAATAAATTTAATTAAAAAAACAGGGTAAGGTCTATAAAATGACAGTAGGTGACAATAAGATATTGGGGGAGAGGGCAAAGAAGGAGACTAAGATGGCTCGCAGATTTCTGGCATTGTTCACAGAGTGAATGGCAGTGACAACCTCTGAGAGAAAATAGAGATGAAGCAAATGAGGGGTTGGTGCAGGGGCTGAGAAAAGATGTTTCACGCCACATAAACATGTTGACTTTGAGGTTTGCTGTTGTTCTCTGAGGTGAAGATGTTAACGTGGCATTAGTATGGGTCTAGAACTCAGAGAATAGGTGAAAGCTAGAGATTTGGATTTTATTTTATTTTTTATTTAAAAAACATTTTTTTAACATTTATTCATTTTTGAGAGACAGAGAGAACAGAGCGTGATGAGGGGGAGGAGCAGAGAGAGAGGGAGACAGTATGCAAAGCAGGCTCCAGGCTCTGAGTTGTCAGCACAGAGCCCGACGCGGGGCTTGAACTCACTGATCACAAGATCATGACCTGAGCTGAAGTCAGACACTCAACTGACTGAGCCACCCAGGTGCCCCTAGAGATATGGGTTTTAAACTCATCAACTAAATGATGGTGTTGAAGCCATGCCAATGAAAGACTGTCCAGGGAGAGAACAAAGGAGAGAGCCCTACGGTTACTGACACTTTAGGGGTTAGCTGAGGAAGAGGATCAAGAAAATGAGGCCAAGGAGGAAAAATGTAGAGCAATATCTATAGTTCTCAAAAGTAGTAATGACAAAATTCATATAGAGGCAGTACAAATAACTCTATTATATAGATTTTGGGAAAGGAAGGAGAGAAGTCAGGAAAATTTTCAAACAGGAAATGTCATTTGAACAGGACTTTAAAGGGTAAATAGGAGTTGTCAATGCCAACAAGGGAGATAAAAGAAAGGCAGAAGGAACAACATGATAGGCTAGAAGCTTCAAAGACTATTTGGGGAATTTCAGGCCATGTCTTTTTAACTTTCACTTGGGGACTGAAATATGGTATTTTCACCAAATATGAGACTATTCACCAAATATGGATATAGTTATGGGGTTTGGGATGATCAGCTTCTATACTTCTCCCTGATTTAAACCACTAGTTTTCAACTAGGGTGCATTGGAATCTGCTGGATTGCTTGTTAAAACACAGATTGCTGGGTCCTATTCCCTGAGTAACTGATATAGTATGTGTGGGTAAACCCAATAATTTGAATTTTTTAGTAAGACCTCAGGTGATGTCAACGCTGCTGGCCCAGGATCACGCTCAGATCCACTGAGGATTCCAGGGAAGAAGACGTGCCACACAATCCCCAGCATCACCTCACAGTGTCTTTCTTATCAAAAGGGACTAGTTATACAGGGAGAAGGGATAGTTCCATTGCATAGTCCTCGCATCCTTCTCAGGAGTTTTTTGTTTTGTTGTGTTTGCTTTTGTTTGTTGTAGAAAGATCTTTCTTTAAAAAAAATTTTGTTTAATGTTTATTTATTTTTTGAGAAAGAGAGCGAGCAGGGGAGAGGCAGAGAGAGAGGGAAACACAGAATCTGAAGCAGGCTCCAGGCTCTGAGTTGTCAGCACAGAGCCCGATGTGGGGCCTGAACTCACGAACCACGAGATCAAGACCTGAACCGAAGTTGGATGCTCAACAGACTGAGCCACCAGGTGCCCCATCAGATCTTTCTTATCTAAACTTTAATTTATAGGAATTTGGGGAATTTTTGAGGCTGAGATCCCTTCAACAAAATGACTCATACTCATGGTAAGGCCTAGGCCCTTCTCTGTCCACACACCCTGAGATCTAAGAGAAAATGACTACCATGCATTTCTCCCCATCCTTGGCTGCTCCATGGAACTGATGGCTGGATGAGATTACCAGAGTAAACCTATCTGATAACAATATTTTTTGGGTGTCTTGTACATTTTAAAGTACATTGACATCAATTCATCACTTTATCTTCCTGATAAGCCAGCACTGTTATTACTGGTAGATTTAAAAAAAAAAAAAAAGGCAAGCACAAAAAGATGATGGTTGTCAAAATCTCTACAATGGTTCCTGGTCTAGTGGTGACCCCAGTGACACCACAAGCCTCTCCTAGAAACTGGTGACAGTTTTTGTTAATTTCAAAGTTTATCTCTTCCACAGGTCTGCAACACATCCACAGCACGATCTAATGCAAATATTCTAAAGTTAATCAGGAATTGTCTGTGGTAGGAGGACAATGGCAAAGGATTGATGGATTTCAGCTACACGCCACTTGTGGGCTGGAGAAGTAGTGCAGGGCACCACAGGATTTCAGAACAACGGTAAAGAGTTTATTCTCTGCAGTCTCTATTTCCACTTGTAGCAAACAGCATCATGACTACTTCTACATTCTAAATGGAAATATTTTCCGTTTTGCCTTAGCAAAAGCACTAAAGCTCACTCCCAAAACTGCTTCTGCAATTTTAATATCTTTAAAACTGTCTGTAGATGATAAATACATTACCATAAACTAATAAAAGTCAGCTTGAGAAAGAGTGAGTATTTCGCATCGTGGTAAGGTCAAGGGACGCTCATTCAGTCTTTTATTCAATACTTATGAGTACTCCATACGTCGGGCACTGTCTAGGCACTGCAAATATTTAGATTCATATTAATAAACTACAGTCCCCGCCTTCAAGGAATTTATAGTATAGTCACATTGGTTAAACAAAAAATACAAAAGATTAAGAGCCACTGTGCAAAATGAACCTAAGGGAAGCCTTTCAATAGTGAATGAGAGTCTACAATTCTACACCTTTTGGCATGGTCAGTAGCAGCAGCCCTATGGGCAAATTTAGTACAGAGAAGAAACCAAAGCAAAACACACATATAAAAAACACTCAGCAGCCTAGAATCAGCCTTGAGGTTGTATAAACATGTTGAGTTAAAGGCATTGAAGGTCACTATACTTTTGAAACGTAAAGTGTAAAGTCAAGAAAGAGCAATCCCTGTGTGATAAAGTAGAGAAATGATTTCTTCAGAAAAAAAAACACAAAAATTCTTTAAAATAAAATATAATGTAAAAGATAAAAACCTACCTGGCTCTAATTATAGTCATTGTGGTATTATACATATGTTAAGTTCAGATGCGATGGGGTAGATAAACAGCACAAAAGATCGATTGTTGAGAACCTTTTTGAAAACTACATATTATAGTTTAGAAGCTGGATGAAAAATTCTGTTGCTAACGATAAATTTCACAAAGAATATGATACAAAGCGAGAATTCAAGAGATGAAGTTTCAGCAAAAGAAGTTTAAAGTAAAACAAAAATGTCCCCTGTATTCATTTTTTGTGAAATGTTCATGGAGAATAAAGTCTTCCAGGAAGTCATTACGTAGCACTTAAGACATGTGAGTGTTTCAACTCTCCAAAGCCAGATGGTATTCATTGTGGGGTCCCAGGAGGACTCACATGTGAATGGCCATAGCATTGGTCAGGACATAAAATACAGCCTCAATGCTGCGTTCTTACCTAAACATTGGGCTCCACTGGGAGTTTTTTCTTGAATAAAGGTTTGAGAATTGGGTCCCATCATCTGTTAGTACAGAGGGATTATTTCTGGAAATTACAAAGGTGTTTTGTCCTCAGGAGATATAAGAAACTCAAAAACTCTGAGCCTCCTGAATTCTAAAACACTTACTTCAAAGACTAATTGAACCAATATGCAGTTATAACCTTGATATATTCTGAAGCAAAAAATGAAATCAATATTCAATTTAAATTCTTTCTGGGGAAGTACAAAATGGGGAGAATATAACTAATCCAACATTACTTTCTAAAAGTGATTTATATTTTTCTGTCCCCCCCCCCCAATTTTCTATTATGAATATGTATTCTTTCTATAATCAGAAAGATGGTTGAGACAAATAACTATAATATGCCAATATTAAAACATCTCTTAAAATATTTATCTTTAAGAGTATAATTAATCATGGTGGCTTTACTCAAAAAGATTTAGGATAGCCAAGTATAATAAGCGTTAAGGCAACCACTCTCAAATAAGACTCCAAATAGAGACTGTAAGATGGATAATCCAATACATGGTATGAAATTGAACAGTCTAGCATGATTTTATATTAGAATAGAGAAAAATTAATAGAGATGTTATTGAGCTATTTAAGCTCTAAATGAAATCTGGGCAACTCCTCATTTTTACCTGTATTAAGGAAGAAAAAGGACACTATAAAATTAATAACCAAAAAAGTTAGTAAAAATATAAACTAATACCTCACTTTGCATAGAGCTAAAATATAGAATACTGTGTCAAAGATTACAGTAAAAAAATCATGGAGGTATATATCTTATGATCATTAATTATATTTTTCTCCACAAGTATAAGACATTTTCTATCAAGCTCTCTTTTTTTTACAATTTTTTTAAACATTTATTTATTTTTTGAGAGATAGAGACAGAGCATTAGCAAGGGAGGGGCAGAGAGAGAGAGGGAGACACAGATCTGAAGCAGGCTTCAGGCTCCGAGCTGTCAGCACAGAGTCCGATGCTGGGCTCGAACTCACGGACCGCGAGATCATGACCTGAGCCAAAGTCGGACACCCAGATGACTGAGCCACCCAGGTGCCCCTCTCAAGTCCTCTTATAGGTAATTTGAAGCTATCAAAAGCAATAGGATATTTATATTTCCCAGGGAACTGAAAGTGTTGTGTAAAATAACCTCTATTAAGCATGAGATAACATCTGTCTCCAGGTTAAAGAGATGATATACAGTGTTGCAGGACACTGGTTCCTTTTTGTTCCCATTGGATTAAGATAAAGTCAGACAGACATTTGGCTTCAAGTGACTGCACCTATCTTATACCCCAAAGTTTACCCAGGGCCTAGTGTCAATCAACAGTCTAGAGGGCAGAATCTCGTCCTCTGTAACAATAAAACTTCATTTTTAACTGATAGCTGACATCCTCCATAAGAGCTATTAGCACACTGCAAACTCCCAGCAATAACCTTGTGGGGGTAAATATAAATAATTATGATTAATGTCTTGGCCAAGGTCAAGGGCTACTGTTTTGTTGTGCTCATATCCTTAGTTAGTATATACATCTTCTATTAATTTGCTGATCATATATGAACTTCAGTGTACATATTTAAAATTTGGAGAAGTTGATTCTATAGAAAACACTACCCTGTGACCACTTTAATTGAATTAAAATGTCTAAACAGCCCTGCCAATACAATTCTCCCTTTGCATATCTGACTTCTGAAAAACACACATTCTCTTTGTAGTGTTCAAGCAAGTAGCCTTGAGCTGGAAGCAAGAGTGAAGGTCAAATAAGAAAGGAAACCTCAAATCAGATACATTTCATTTTGCACCAAGAATTTTCTATCACATTTGCCTCTATCAAAAATCAGCCTATCTTTACCGTTTGCTTTTTACCTGGAGTAAAAATTAGAGTTTACAAATTGTAAATATACAGGGAAAAGATAATTTAGCACACTGTTTTATCACTGTCAACTCAGTGGTTTCCATAACTGAATCCCACATATTTTGAGAATGTCATTACTCCTTTGCAGTGTTATAGAGCAGAGTAGAGCAAGCCCACCTCCACCAAAGGTCAGAGAGAGAAACCAAATGATCCAGGGAAGGACAGAATGTGACCTGTTCATAATTAAACCTCCTAAAAAAGATCAATCGAGTTAGGATAGTAGCCAGGGTGGGAGGGAATAAAGGTGCACATTTAGAGAACAGTCCCATTTTCTGAGCCTTCTTATTCCCCCCACCTACCCTGATGATGCCAAGGTTGATAACTGCTCTTTTAGATCAGGGCATAAATGCTCTTCCTTCAGTGCCGTCATTAGAGCCCGGGGAAGGTGAGGCTCTTGTTTCGTGATGCTAAGATGCACATCTGTTTATTCCTCTGTACCTAGGGACAGAAAAAGGCAAGGGGAGTTTACTCTGGGTTTCAACATCTGTCAATACCCCGGCAGAAATTTCCAGCAGCTGAAGTCAATCAGTTTCTGGAAAGTGCTAAGCAGCCATACCAAGTGCTCCCAACTAACATTACCTCTGAATGTGCATGACCAGGCATATTTCACTGTTCTCTGCCAGGCAGTGTTAGTAATGCAAGCAATATGCAGCTCACTTTACTTGCTGACTGGCTTAAAAAGAGAAAATTAAATACATTTCTCATAAGGATATTTTGTGGAATTTTTCCACATCATTAAATAAAATGTAGCCCTGGTTTAGAGGCATTTCCTGAGAGAAAACATTTCTTAACCTAAACTAACTGAACTATGTGAAACAGTCTGCCTGTATACACCATCATATTTTTTTCCTGATTACGTGTAATGGCTCTCCTATCATCCTGCAAGCTTACCCATATCATTGAATTGTTTCATGGCCATCTGAAAAAATTGACTGCAAACTTTTTAAAGTGGTTCTCGGGAAATGGGCGGTTATTCAATTTTCTCCTCATAGTTACAAAAGACTGGATGGTATCAGAAATGACATTTCTGAAATAATTATGAAAAATAACGACATGCTTTCTTCAGCTAGGTACGTACTTCCTCCACAACTGTGACATAACAAGCTATACCATTGCTTCCTTATGGCTAGAATAAGGAAGATAAGCTCAAATGTGACAGAAAGTAGCAAATGCTATAAATAAGTACAGAGTCAAATGAAAAGCTCTCCTGTTTGCCATCAGGATGCATATTTTCACCTTCTTCCCAAAGAAGGGGTTGCATGTCCCTAGTGATGCTTAAATCCATTCCGAGTTAGGTTTTGCAACATTCCGTTTAATTACTCCAGATCCCCAGTGAGGCAAGTTGCTACTCCCAGACTCCTAAGTTCACGGTTCCTGCATAGGGACGGAGGTGCTGTGCACGATTTGCATTTCTTTTTTATTTTCCATTGGAATAGCCACATGAGATGTTCTGATTTTTCAACAGACTCTCTTGGCCTCTGTCTCAGTCAGAAATTTTCTATTAAAAAGAAAGGAAAAAAAAATGATCCTTACAAGAAGATACCACACATCTTCTGTTTAATCCCAGGAGCCCTCTAGCCAATTTGAAAGTCAACATCAGACAGAGAGGTAATGCTTTTTTGTTTTGTTTCAATCTGAACTCTCACAGTTGCTCAAATTGAATCAAGAAGCAAGAGTTTCAAACTAAGTGGTGAGCTAAAATAAAACTGGGAGACATCCGCTTTACAAGGTTGTGTGGGAGAACTGCTGAGTACACCCTGAAAGAGAAATAAAGGAGGGGTAGGCTTCCGTAAGAGATTGCAGCCACACAACAATCCCCAGAGCAGTGTGTAGGAAGAGAATGTACATGCCTCCCGCAGCATAATCCACGTTGCTATAATGTGGCTTGGTGAAATATTTCAGCACTGGGGTTTTTGAAAGAACTCGGTGAGTGAGATGCCCTCAGAAATAAAAACAAAGTCTGGTTCCAAGAATTCTAGTGATTCTCATCCCCATCTGGCAACACACACACACACACACACACACACACACATGCACACACACACGCACACACACACACACACACACGTTAAATGTACCATAGGGACAACGGTGCTGTGTCTAAAGAGAAAAATAGAACAACTTTCTCTCTGGGATGCTGGATCAAATTCCCAGTCTCCTAACTAGGTTAGGACTTTGTCCCTGCTCTGGGCATTGCCTTGTGGCAGAGAATAACCTCCTGCTCCATTCCTATTCCCTGAAAAAATAAAACCTTCAAGAAGAAAGAATGTCCTATTGTTGGAGCAGAATTATTCCTCCAGCTTCTCAAAGAGGAGGTATTTTTGGCATCTGGGAAGAGATTGTGTCCAGAGGGGCTTCTTAGTTTTACAGCTGGGTCCACTCAAACCAGTCCAACAAGCCAGCATTACATAGAGGAGCCCAGCCAAACACAGGCACTTCAATCATGCTCAATTCACTTGGGTTTTGGTAAATGAAATAAAACCCCAAAGCTTGGCTTTTTATTTTTCTTAGGGCAAAGTCCATTTAGAATTGATATAATCACTTGCTATGGTTACATATGCCACATTTATTTTTAAATAGCTCCACATCCCAAGGGCTCCTGATTTCCATCTACATGGCAGGTAGGACGGTGCAGGAAAATCATTTTCAACACAGTCTACATTTTACCAGGCTCCAAAAAAGCACATCTGGAGATGCACACCTAGGTTGATAAGAAACTGGGCTGCTTGGTAAATGTGTCTTGCATTTTGTGTCCTGCAAAAGGGCACCCAGCCAAAGGCATGGCCGGGGGATGAAATCTATCCTGTAATCTGCTGGCCAAGCCGAGCATCCTGCCATGGGGTTCCAACTGCCTGGATGAAGAGGCCTTTTGCGTGCTCTGCATAATATGCCATCCATGTATAACCCTTATGCACATGGGACTGTATCCACAAAGCACCTGAGAGGCTCATATTGGCTCTAAGAGCACCGAGTAGAGTCTGGATCTATTGGAGAAGGTTTCTCTACTGGGGGAGGGCTCAGGTGCCGACTTCTCTTGGCCCCTGTGAGAAGCCAAAGTTGCAGACAAATTTTGATATTTGACACGAGCTCTCCCAACTCTGTTTGCTCTGCTTCCTGGCTAAATGGTACTTTGTGCTTCTCCTAAAGCAGTTTACCATGCTTTGCTTAAGCTACCCACGTCTCACGCTTTCCCTCTCTTCCTGATCGGTTCCTTGCAATCGGTTAGGAACTGGGTCATACTCATCTTCAAATGCTGAACCTTGCTCGTTAATGTTTTGTTTAATCCAGAGATTGCAAACCGTGGCCTGCAGACCAACCTGGCTGGTTGCATATCATTTGGCCCAAACAGAGTTTTACAAATTGTGAATTAACCTTTACATTTTACATAGATATTTACATTTATGAACGGAGATATCCCACATTAAAATTTGCATTTCTATTTCTTCAGAAAAATTGGGAGTGCTGGCAATATCAGACTATTTCTCTCACGGCAGCTCTCACCCAGAGCAGAGGAGCTACTGCCCTTTTTGACCCGGTGTGGTCTCTGGGTCACAAAGTCACCGTGGTGCCCTATTCTTTCCTGTGAATTGTCTGCCTTGGTCTTCTGGGCATATGGTTTAACTGAATAGGAGCCCATTGGAATAAGTGATCCAGTAATCTCCCTTATATTCAATCACTGGGCGTAATTCTGTAGTGCAGAGTTTATCATCATGTTTTCCTCCTTCTCATCTATGGAAGATGACTTTCACATGTGCAACACACTCTCAAGGGCACTGTCAGGGTTATTCTAGCTGTTACAAGACCGTGAGAGGGTTGCTATAGCTTGGAAAACTCTCTTCTTAGAAAAAGAAACCAAATACTTTGCAGGCTCCAAGAAAACTATTACTGGTAACAAATTTCTTGTGACATCTCACAACTGATCATGACACACCTGTGTGGAGTGAGAGTGCATTGAGAACAGTTCTTGTAGCTGAGAAAGGAAAAGCATAAATAAGTTTAGAGAATTGTGTTTATAAAGCATGACAGAAAAGAAGCATCAACAAGACCTCCAAGTAAATAATTTTAGGTCAGGGTAAATACTAGGTTTACTAACTTCAGTTCAATTTCCCACACATATACTTATAGCCAGGGCCAGCCCACTGCATGGGAGAAATTGGCAGCTGCCTTCTTCTTGTGATTGGACTGGTAAAGAATCTCTACTATTAGACTCATTTCTAGGATTTAGGTAAAGACAGGGTATCCTCTCTAGGAGACTCTTGAAGACAGAGAACACTAGCAGACTCTTTCGGACGCTCTCCTAGAACTTGAATTAGGATTGGTGTCTCAGATTAGTAGTTTGTATCAAGAGAGTGGCAGGAATCTTGGGTATGTTTCAAGAGAGGTGGGGGAGCCTGGGAGCTTGGCAGCAATAGGGAGGGAGAAGCAATAGGTCTGAAGCAGGGGGTGATAGAGCCAGATGAAGGATTAATAGAGAGCCCTGGGGTGCTGGGAACTGATTTAGGGAAAGAGATCCAGGAGATGAGCTTTGGAGGAAGAAGAATAGAGTTGTGGAGAAATCCATGGGGGTTCATTACTCGGTAAATTCTCTCCAAAGTTGGCTTTCTTAGTGATTTTGAAAGTCACCAGTGTTATACCAGTTCATTTAAAGCACGGTTGATGGATTGCATCAGAAGCCAGTCTTTGCCTGTGGAGTAAATGGAAAGTCAGATGCTAGCCCCTAATGTCGAGTGTGGTTTTTGTCTTGATCACCAATCCGTTTTTCAGGATTTTTAATAGGGTGACTGGCATTTTGCCTGAGAGCAATAGATTTTTAGGGTAAAGTTTTGAAAGTGTGATGTTTCTAGGAATTAGATTGTTAACGGGCACAGTAAACGGATAGGGTAGTTCATTTTTCTTTGTAGGCTGGATTACTTACAAGTTGGCCTGAGCAATTTAGGAACCGTCTATCGAGAATTAAGTATTTATTACTCTGCCAAGGTTTCTTCTAATTCAAAGTGGAAGAATTTTGAAAGAAAAAGAAGGGATTTCAGAGGTTTGTAAAAATGTGGTACAGGCTAACAGTTTTTGTCGTAGCTCTTTAAAATGTTTTTAGCACCTCTCAGAGGGATTTAAATTTCAGCTGTCTGAGGCCGGCTAATTACGGAGGTAAAGTTAAAAGTTGTTCTGTGCTCAGGGAGGACAGGGGGAATGAAAGCAGTGAACCACAAAACTGTGTCAGGAAAGTTTACTTTTCGTGGTCATTGAATTAACGAAGGAACAAGCCAGCTCTGGTCCCTCTCTGTCTGTCTTCACATCACCCTGGGCCTCCCCGCCACAAAGAGAGACACTTGTCAAACCCAAACACCTTCTCCACCGGAGGGGGAATGGCAAAACAGACCCTCCTTGATTAGAAAAAAAAAGGTAGGAAATTTCTAATTCTCAGTTTCCACCCACTCACTCACTTAAAATGTGACAAGTGTGTTTCTGGGGTGTCCTTGCAAGGACACAAGGATGAGAGGTCATGGGGCAAAAAACACAATGGCTGCCTCTTTCCCGCCTCTGTCGAAATGGAGAGTGAGCAGATGGCCCCATCTGTAGCCGGAAGGAAGCAATGATTTGGGAAAAGAACTCTGTGTGTTTTTTTTTCTAATTGCAAAAAAGAATGAGAAGAAAAAGTTAATAGTTGCAGCTAGAAAATATGCCTGAGAGAATGGCCTTTATCATCTGCTTTTGAAGTAGGGGCTGAGAAAGAGATGAAGCCAGGCAGGGAACTGAGAGGGCCAATCAGGCACTCAGAGCTCTGTGGGCACCCAGACACAGTTGATACCTGAGGGACAAACGTTGCTGTAAAGTCATTTCAAACTTGCTCAGTGATTTAGTAGGAATAATTTACATGGGCTTCTAAATGGTGTATCCCTGTTTCATTTCCAGACAAGAATGCAAGAGATGTTTATAAAGAGCCCAGCCTCTGTTTAGGGATGTCTAAATACATTCTGGTAATTAGCTTAACTTTGATCCAAAGCAGTGCTTTTTCTTGGTAAAATAAATAAATCAGTGAAAAGTTTTGGAACACTCTCACCTTTGACATCTCTGCCCATGAATATCAATGGATATTGTTAAATTTGACATTAACTTTTAAAAATCTCAGGTCTGGTTGTCCTGTTAATAAATAGTACTTAATATTTATTAATGAGTTCAAAATGAAAAACTAATCTATTAATGCAGTGTCTATGTGTTTCTGTATAAGACTGCCCACACTTTGGTAAAATTCTTATCGTAAAATGCTTCCCAGTTTCTCACTTTATTGTTGGAGATGCTTGCTTAGTCACATGGCACAAGCAATAAAGAGAGAAGACAGACTTTACCTTCCATACTAATGAATGAATTATGTTCAGCTCCATTTGCCATGTTTATGTATCCCTCTCCCTTGAAACCCAGAAGGGAAAGAGCGAGATACAATTACTATTTAGCTAAAAAGTCATCACAGGCAAAAGTATATCAGATGTACTGTCTACCCTTCTCATTCCTGTTTCCTGGCATTTCCTCAGCTGTGTTGTCTGTGAAATGGGCTGGCCCCATATTGGACCTGGAAATATAAAAGGAAGTGCGATTCCTTTTATTATAGGGGGAGAAACAAATAGCTATACTTAAGTATCTGATATGAATGCTTAATTTCACCAATATAGAGCATAGCCTCATTATACTAACAACTGGTATCTTCTAAAGAAAGATTTTAGAATGCTACTTCAATTTGTATAATTATAAGAGTTTCTAGAATACCATTCTCCTGGACAAAATAGTCCCAGCCCCCAAATAATAATCAAAACAGACTTTAAGGAAGAAAATTTACTTGTAACTCACCACTTAAAGATAATCACAATTAACACTATGAACTATTCCCTTTTAGACTTTTCACATGCATATTAAATGCCATTTTTATAAAGTTGGAATCCTGCTGTATACGTGATATTGTACTCTGATTTTTTATTCAACATTAAACCCCCTCTCCCATGTCATCATATGTTATTTAAAAATTAACATTTGAGGGGCACCTGGGTGGCTCAGTCAGTTAAATGTCTCTTGATTTCAGTTTAGATCATGATCCCAGTTTTGTGAATTCAAGCCCCACATTGGATTGGGATTCTCTTTCCCTCTCTCTCTCTCCCTGCCTCTCCCCTGCATGCACTCTGTCTCTCTCAAAATAAATAAACTTTAAAAAATATTAAAATGATTAAATAAAAATGAACATTCACTTCTTGTAAATGAAAATTACACCTTTACATACTGGGGAAAAAAATCAATTCACTGGAAAATGTGATGTGATGGGAAGGAATTCTTCCCAATGTAGACCTCAGTTTTACTCCAGGGTTAATTAACCATGGTCAGTAGTTTCTTGTAGACATCAGCTTTTAGTGACCGGGTTTTTATCACACTAATGCCATGGGCAAAACATTTCACAGAATTTCAGTTAATGAAAAAGGGAAGTTCCTATGCTGTTCTTTTAAGATGATGTGAAATCATGTCCATTGTTCATGTCAGTAGGATTGTTGTATGTGATTGGGCAGGTAAACAATGAGAAATCTGTATTGGTAAGTGCAAACAGCTCTGAAGAGTGTTATTATGGTCAAAGGGTTAGAGCAGCCAGTAACATTGACCCCTAACAAAAAGACCATGGCATCCATGAGAAAGGCAATATATTGTCACTCTTTTTCAAAAATTTTTTTTTCATATTTATTTTTGAGAGAGAGAGAGAGAGAGACAGAGTGTGAGAGGGGGAGGGACAGAGAAAAAGGGAGAGACACAGAATCCAAAGCCAGTTGTAGGCTCTGAGCTGTCAGCACAGAGCCCGATGTGGGGCTCAAACTCACAAACTGTGAGATCATGACCTGAGCTGAAGTAGGATGCCCAACCGACTGAGCCACCCAGGCTGAAGGCGCCCTATCACTCTTTTTTTTTAATGAATATAATTTATGGTCAAATTGGCTTACACACAACACCCAGTGCTCATCCCAACAAGTGCCCTCCTCAATGCCCATCACCCATTTTCCCTCTCCCCCACTCCCCCATCCACCTTTAGTTTATGCTCTGTATTTTATAGTCTCTTGTGGTTTGCCTCCCTTCCTCTCTGTTTGTATCTATTTGTTTTTCCCCTTTCCTTTCCCCATGGTCTTCTGTTTAGTTTCACAAGATCCACATATGAGTGAAAACATATGATATCTGTCCTTGTCTGACTTATTTCACTCAGCATAATACCTTCCAGTTCCATCCATGTTTCTGCAAATGGCCAGATTTCATTCTTTCTCATTGCCAGGTAGTATTCCATTGTATATATAAACCACATCTTCTTTATCCCTTCATCAGTTGATGGACATTTGAGCTCTTTCCATAATTTGGCTATTGTTGAAAGTGCTGCTGTGAACATTGGGGTACATGTGCCCCTATGCATCAGTACTCCTGTATCCCTTGGGCAAATTCCTAGTAGTGGTATTGCTGAGTCATAGGGTAGATCTGTTTTTAATTCCTTGAGGAATGTCCACACTGTTTTCCAGAGCGGCTCACCAGTTTGCATTCCCACCAACAGTGCAAGAGGGTTCCTGTTTCTCCACATCTTTGCCAGCATCTGTAGTTTCCCGATTTGTTCATTTTAGTCACTCTGGCCCGTGTGAGGTGGCATCTCAGTGTGGCCTTGATTTGTATTTCCCTGATGATGAGTGTCACTCTTGAGGACACTCTTAGGATCTCATACTCCACATTTCTTCCTAGGCATGCTCTTGCATCTTGAAGGTCACCATTTCAGGTGCCTAGGGGCCAGGGCACATGCTCTGGGCAGGGGTGGGGGGCGGGTAGTTGCTTCTCAGAGTAGTACTTTATGGAAGTGCCATCTAGTATTAACTTTTGATTTCCTTTCTTTTTTTTTTTTTAAGCTTATTTATTTATTTTGAGAGAGAGAGTGAGTGAGCAGGGGAGGGGCTGAGAGACAGGGCAAGAATTCCAAGCAAGCTCCATACTGTCAGCACAGAGTCTGACGTGGAGCTTGAACCCACAAATGGTGAGACCATCACCTGAGCCAAAATCAAGTGTTGGATGCTTAACTAACTGAGCCACTGGGGTGCCCCAACTTTTGATTTCTTAATGAGAAATAAAAAAAACCTAAATTTTCATGTGAATGTGCCCAATTTTTAAAGGTTGGCAACTTATTGACAAATTTACAAAATTGGACTAATGAAACTTGCCTACAGGCTTCCTTCAAGTATGGCCTCATTTTTCTCTCATAAAAGCCCCCTGGTAGAGGACACCCATCGCTTTAGCTTTACTTACAATCCTTGACATCCCCCTCCCCATCTCCTTCCTGACAGGAAGCTGTGTGACACAGCTGGCACTGACCTAACACCCTAGCACAAGTGTAAGCACACCAAGGGCAAAAGGTGGGCAGGACCTCAGGGCAGGGCAGAATGAGGACAGTCCCAAACTTGCCATAGTGAGAAAGTGGAATTTTGACCTCTTGGTTCTACTGCTGTGATAATATAAGGGGACCCCCCAGGCTACAGGGCTACAGTAGTACTCATTGCCACAGTGCCTGCCCTGTGCCTCCCTGGTGGAATGTTTTTTTCTTTGACAAGGGCGCTCAGGCCAGGGCAATTGTGGGTGAGAGATCTCAAAGTGGTCTAATTATCTTTTTTTTTTTTAAATCCACTTAAGATGATCTAAATTCTTCCCCTTTCCCCTGCTCCCTACCCGCCCCCCCACTCTAAAATATTCTTTCTGAAATCCACCCAACTCCCTTTGTTTGAGTTAGCAGATGTGCCCTTGAGTGTGCCTGGGTGAGTTTATTCTGTCACCTAAGAGGCAAAAGAAAGCAAATTCAATTTTACATAAGTAGTGAAAGAAAAATACCATCAGGAAGCTTCAGTGCAGCAACTGTAGACGTTTTTCACAAAAGGAACTTGAAAATGTTCTTTGTAAAAATGACAAAGTTTGATAACAAGAGTCAACAAACCAGTCTGGAAGCTGATGGCCCATAGACATGGTGGCCACTTGGCTTGGAATGGTAGCCATTAAGGGCATTGAAACACGATATAGATCTCAGGTCCCATCTTTAACACAAGCAGACATTAGTTTACTCAAAATGGCTTACAAGTGATGTCTTTATTCCTCTCCTACTTAACGAGGTGCCTTACTATTTGAATATTGAAACATGGAATCAAACAAATTTATCAATCTATTTTTTTTCTAATTACTAGCATTCCAAATTAGTGAGATCTTTTAAAATATTCATGTTCTTTGACTTGGTAACACCACCATTCCAAGGAAACAATTCTAAACAACAGTAAAAAATAGAAAACACGTTCAATAGCCAATAATAGTGGAATGGTTAAGTAAGCCACAGTTTATGATATCAGTGCAATGTTATACAACTATTGCAATGATTATAAAGATTATGCAATACTGTAGAAAATACTTCTACTAAAATGTAGTCAGAAGGGCAAGATGCAAAATTCTAAATAAGCATAATTATATATTATACAAGCCATCCAACCAACAAGGAAAAAAAAAGGAAAACAAATCCTTTGTAGAGGAAATACGGGAATAGACAAAAATGTATTGAAAAGTTAAAAGTAGCTACAACTAACTGATAGTACTTTTTCTCCCTCTTTCCTTAATTTTCTGCATTTTCTTTAATGATCACATATTATTTTTACCATGGAAACAAAGTATAAATGTTTAAAATGGGGCTGGCCCTAATGCTTTAGAAAACGGCAGCTAACACCAAAATGGATTCAACAAAGTGGATTTCAGGCTGACATACAGGATTTTCTGAAGCAAAGGTTCATCCAGTGCAATGATGATCCCAAAGCATGCTTCTGAGGAGGGAAAATAAATCCCACTCTTCCCTCGAATAACTCTGCCAACACTACGCATAGAATCAAGTTAATCATTCTGAGGATGGTTTACAACCCAAAACAAGAGATTCTCTTATTTTTTATCATAATCTCAGCAAAAGCTTGTATGAGTGGTACAATCGGTCAGAAAATTAACCTTATTAAAATCCAACCACAGTATTAAGTCAGGGATTTCCATGGAAGCAGATTCAGAAGGTTGAATGAATGTAATGTGAAGTGGAATTTCCTTTCATTTTGTACCCCCTTCCCTCATAAATCTCTGCCCTTCAATTTCATCAAGTGATCCTTTGTTCTGACATTCTGGGCAGGAAGTATGCAGAGAACTGATCAGCTTTCCCAACACCTCTCGTGATTTTTGAATATGCACGTGTTTGAATACATCAAACACATCTGCTTCAAGACAGTCCATGCTAAATATTCTCAACATGTGTAATTCATATACCACGGCAGCTCCCTTCCTCTCCTCTCCCCTTTGTGTAATAGCAACTTACACATACACACACCAGAGTTTTCCCAGCCCGATTTTTAAAATGAAGGAAAACAAATTTACAACAAGAATGTGTAAAGAAAGCAGTATGCTCCTATGTCCAAGTAACCACCAAGAGTGAAATAGATCAAATTCAGTAAGTAGGAAGAGAGATGGGAAAGGCAGAGAGGATTGAGGCAGAGGAGAGAAATTTGGGCTGGAAATACAATTGTGTGGTTTTCAGAGGCTTTTCTGAGCTTTCTCTTCTCTATTATCACCTTACAAATAGCCCATTGAGTAGAAGAGAATACAAATATTTGTTTTAGATTTCTTGGCTAACGAAAAATTTTAAAGAAGATATTTTATTATTCTTGTATAGTTTTTTGCTTTATTCCTTTGTAGTGGCAAAAACACGCAAAATGAATGCACAAAACAAACATTACTATTGATGCCACATTGACTTACTTTTCATCTTGATTTCTTGGTCTCCGTGGCTCAGAAAAATGTACTGATTGGTTGGCAATTATTCCCAAGACCTTTCCATAGGGATGTGTAAGAATTAAGTCTTCAGGTATAAGAATTAAATTTGAAATAGACCAAGTTCATATTATCTTTCCCCAGTCATTATCATCTTTCCCTTCATTTATCCAAAGTAAATATTACATACTCTCTCCCTGGCCTCTTTCCCAATTTTCTTGGTTGTATTTGAAAAGTCTTCAAACTCAACATGGCTTATCCTTGAAGGAACAGAATCACTGGCATTGAAAATCTATAACAAGGCTTCAAATTTTGTTCTGAAGGCAAACTGGGAGGAATTATTTTCTGTCCTTGGGATTTAGTTAACCTATTTGGATCCACTCAAAAAATAAGGATAACTATAGAACTTGATAGACTAGAACTCCTAAGAAGTTCAGGTGAACATCACTTTCTGGTAAACCATATTTAGTTCATCCTCCTATCAGCAACACTCAACACGGGTGAGGGTCAACATCCTACCACTAAATGGTGCCTCACAGCCCCTGGTTCTTCCCTTTCCTGACTAGTTTTCAATTTTACAAAGAGATATGACCTTTACTCTATGGTTTCATATTTCCTTGAAAAGACAGGAAAAAAATATGGAAGACTTTATTAAAATGTCTTATAAAATCCTGCCCATTCCTTAAAAGCTGGCTCTAGCTTCCCAGCTTCTCTCTTCATCCATTTCCATTGGAACTTGAAATCTTACTCTAGTTATCCAAGTCACGGTGGAAGTTTCTCATCATTTCCCACAGATTCCTGTGACCAGAGCATGCATTTAAAATAGCAATAGCTTTGCAAATTTGAATATACAAGTCTACAAGAGTTCCAAGTGCCAACTAGACTTGGGGTTACCAGGAGGTGTGGAGACGGCTTCTAAAATATTAGTAGACTGGCACACTGGTGTTAAAATTAACCCAGTGGAAGTGTTCCTCAATGAGTTACTTCTCAGTTAAAAAAAAGAAACAAACAAAAATAGGGTTCCATAACTACTGTGCACTGTGTGAAGAACATTATACATTACTTATTCAAATTTTGAAAGATTCTCTGGCCTCTATGAACCCTTCATTTTTCCTCCCGGGCTTTTCTCCCAGGAGGGATGTTGCTATGTGTGACCCTAGAAGCCACCCCAAATCTTTATTGGTCTCAGTTCTTTAGTAATTCCACTGACATCCACCTCAAAAACGTTGATACTTTCTTTTATAGTGACATTGGACAGACTATCTCTTTGGGATTGTCTTAATGAAAATGGAATCCAGCTAAAACACACACACACACACACACACACACACACACACCACATTCTTCTCTTGCTTCCAAACCCAAATGCTTTTACTTTCCTTTGATTTTCAGTGTGCCTCTTTGGGAGTAAAGACCTACATTGTTTTAGGCAACTTTCAGTGAATGGATCATTTCCCTGCCTTATTTCTGCATTATGAACACACTCATGATAACCATTAATGAGAGGAAGGGTTTTTATGATAGCGTCTAGCATCCGGTTTTCAGCTCTTAAATTCTCCCTATATGCTCACGGATCCTATTACCTCTGGGAGAGCTCTTATTAATCTCAGTGTCAGAGCTGTTTCAACAAATCTACTGTAATAATGAAAAGTCATCTTATCACACTTTGCTCTCAGTAAATTTACCATTCTTTGATAAGGTTGCAAACAACTGGGAAGTAATTGATCTGTAATTAGTGTGGCAACTGCTGAAGAGAGTCTGTGCTGGGGTTTCATCATTTATCTGCCCAGCACAGCGCATCCTGCTCTCGAACACTAAATTATTTAGCACTCCTTTCAAATACAAATGGTCTCAATGGGTTCTCCATTATTTTAAGAACTTTCTGAAGAGGAGGCTACCATTTAAATTTGTGATTATCTGTCACCAGTGCAGTGCTTAAAGGGGTGGGCCTGGAAGGGGATCATTTTTCACACATGACTCGCCTGCGGAAGCTGCCTGCACTATGAATGGAGAAGAACAGGGCTCTTTGATCTGACCAAACTTGCACAATTTATCTTTCAAACGCACTAAAGCTTTTGATAAATGTCAATTTGACAATTAAATTCTTCAAGGGCCACAATATATCACCATCACAGTGTCTATTTTTGAGGGTCGGTCAGCCGTAACATCTTTCAGCAGACTGCAGCAAGCAGAAGTCAGAGGGGAAATGATAGCTCTTAGGCCTCGCTCTTCTACACCAGGGTATTTTTATCTCTTACTAAGTGAAAGAGCTGTGATCTTTCTCTTCAAGACAGGGCACAACTCCAATGGCAGAGTTTAAGGTCTCTCTTGCAACCCAAAGTGATTATGTTCAAGATCTGTTCTCTATCATCCCTCTGATCTTTCAGGGTTGAAATGAATGAACCCTCTCCTGTCATGTGCTCTTTTTGACAGTCTATTGCTATAGTTCATATATATATAGGTAGATTTTTTTTTCTCCTCGCAAAGGTATTTTCCTTTGTGTTTTGCAAGAGACAAGTTAAGGCAAGGTTGTCGTTCTCCCATGTCTCAGAGTTGGTAGGAGGAGGGGGGAGTTGCGACTTTGGTTTGATGCTAAGACTCAGTTTATCCTTTGATTACAAAGGTCACTGATGGAGTCAAAGAATGTGGAGTGTAGCTGCAGGTTGGAGGGAACAGAGAAACTAAACAGGAGGCATGAAGGTTTGAGGTGAGATTTCACCGTCAAGGCCGTTCCAATCATTTAGGGTACAGGAAGTTAAAAGTTATTTCATGCCTAAGCTTGGATCTTTCTATGCCTCTTTGAGAACTAAAATAGCTATCAGATCATGAGGAAGGATTGGTCTCTGCCTTCTCAGGGTTTACATTCAAAAGCACTTCTCCTCTTTGCTCTTTTTGCTCCATGAAAATGCAACCCTCTCTGGAAGAATAACAATTGTAATGTGACATTTTGAAATGTTTCACATGAAAGATGATTTCGAACTCCATGGTTACGAAGGAGTTTCTGAAGAGCTGACAAAGGAAGATGCTTTGGACACAGCAACAATGCCTCTGTGATCACCTTTCAGGCTCTTCCATCATCATAGATAATGTCGCCAAAGCCCAGCACAGCCCCACCACATAGACATTCGGCGTAGATATGATGCTATCTTTTGACAAAACCGACATTTCAGTATGATTGCAAAGAAAACTAAAGCTCCCAGATCAGATGGCTGACCTGCTGAAAATACAGACATAAGTTGCTGTTCTGATGTCTGTGTGCTCTCCTTTCTCAAGGACTGAGGAGAATCACTGTAATCCTTACTATCTCTAAGAAAAAGTGAAAAAGAGCCAACTGACTAAGTGTCTTGAGGGCATCTCACTGTTTCCAACACAGATTAATTTTTTGGATGGGCTATCATGCAGTATTGTCAATCAGACCCTCCTCGAATTGTAATGTGACATTAGCCCTCAATACAGCTGGAGTCCTGAGTGCTGAGAGTGAGCGCACACACACACACACACACACAAATTGAGGTCACTTCCCTGACCTTCAAAATGTTTGCAGTTCTCTGATGTTTTGTAAAGGACTGAGAATAACAATTATTTTGTAGTTGGGGCTACCAGAGGATTTTATCGTGTTATTTCAAAATGACAAAACTGGGCGCAATGACAGGGGGTGGAAAGTCATCCTGGTGAATGCCATTTTAAGGTACAGTTCTATATAGCGCCAAGAACTCTAGATAAAATTTACCAAGTGATCATTTAGCTTTTCTATGGCAGCCATATGCTATTTAGCTCTTTGCTCTGTTGTGTGTCTTAATTTAAGTTACAAACCTTCCCAACTCTATCTTATTGAATTGTTTTTCTCCAACTCTATCTTATTGAATATCTTTAAAAATATCAGTGGTTAGGTAAATCTCTATTTACTGATGGATAAACAATCACCTATTTTAAGTACTGATATTCAGACATTCCATCTATCATAATATTTTCTTCTAAGAGACTGGCAAAGTCCTTCGCAATGATATTGCTGATGTAATAAACTTCTAAAATATTCTTCTCTGTGTAAATTGTCTTCTGAAACATCACTAAATGAATCAAGCACACTAAGTTTATGGAAATCAGACTGAAAAGTTAATCCATAATTGAGAATTTCACCATTTACTCCAAAATTGCACTTTGTAAGTATCTTCTGTTATCTAACAGTCTCTCCTGCTTCTAGAACTTCCCAGGTCTTTGTTCCTTGCAATGTCTTTTGATGCTTCACATGCTGTAGAACAGGCCCATCCCTACCACTGGTGGGTAGCGTCTCAGGCAGGAGCACAAATCCAGGCCAACATATTATATATCTAAATATTGAAAAGTTACACTGTATGTCTGAAAGGTTACACTGATTGAGGTTAGCACGCTCAATAAAATGTTTATTCTTCTATCCTGACAAATAAATGTTCATAATAACAACATTGAGTAATATATAAAAAGACATAGTTCTTATATGACTAAGAGTCTGAAAAATAGTTAAAAAATGACAGAATTCAGTTACTCTTGCACATGTCTGGATGTTTTGTTGATATGCTGCTGTTTGAATAAATAATAAAATAAGACATACATAATTCATAAATTATTATATATTTATCTCCTAAAATTTTTTTCTTGCCTTCCTTTCAGCAACATTATGTTGTTTTATTTATTTCTTAAAATTTTTATTTAGGTGAAATCCACATAACATAAAATTAACCATTTTAAAGTGAACGATTCAGTGGCCATGCATGCTCAATATGCAACCACCCTCCTATATAGTTGCAATACACTTTTATGACCCCCCACAAAAAGCCCCACAGCTACTAAGTCCTTACTCCCCATTTCCCACTTCCCCAGCCTCTAGCAACCATGAACAAAAATATGTTGTAATAATTAAGGTTTTCACATAATTTTTGTTCTATTGCCAAAAATGATCTGGTGTTAAATGTGAAAGGAAATAGTAATCAAATATGAAATCTGAATACATTTGCATCAAAACTTTAAATCAAACATAAAAATTATTTATATTTAGTTTTCAAATATTTCTCAAGGAAGTTAATTTTCTTCTACAATGTTAAAATTATATATTGAAATTAAAAGTCTAAATATAAATTATCATCACCGAACATAAAAATTTTAAGTAAACTTTAAAAAATAATGTTAACTTTCTAATTTACTTTTTGAAATTTCATTAGTTTCACAAAAATTAAATATATGCAATCCTAACATTCAATGTTCAATATAAGATACCTACAGGTACACAAATTTAGTAGTAACATTAGTTATTCAATATTGTAAAATGTTCCCCAGCTACCATATGAAACCTGCAAACACCAGGCTAAGTTGTGGGCACCTCCAGAACAGTGAATAAGGACATAACTAGAAGAAACAAAAACAGATACTTCTAACTAGGGATGTGCTGCTAAACCAGTGAGGGAGGGAAAGTGCCCTGATTAGTAGTGTTTACCAATTACATGGTGTAAATACTCTCACAATGGCTAATTTCAGGCTATCAATGATTTAAAAACCAGGTCTCAAAATTTCCTGCCTCTAACAATTGGCTCTTGGGAGCAGGTATAAGCTAGCCCCAACACTCTGCTGTTTAGCACCTTGAGAAATGATACACTATTATGCTATTATGTAGGGGTGTGTAACATCCATTTTATCTGAGAGGAAGAGCTTGTCTTTTCTTACAAGGCATCCTCAGCTCAATGGTCCCCATACTTAGAAACAGTCTCTATTTCTTTCTAACGCTAAGTTTCTTTTGAGCCATTTGGCTCAATTTTCTCTGGTACACACGATGCCCACTCAATTTATAGAGTTCGGGATGTTTTTATAATGGTAAAAACATTGAATTATAGAATTATTTCTTTTTCCATTATTGATTCTTATAGTTTTGTGAATTATAAATGTGGATAGTGGATCTCCTTCACTTATCTGCTATATCTATCTTTACCTATAATTTTTCTTTCCAAATGCTTTTTAACTCTTAACATTTCCAGGTCCCCCCCCCCCCCCCCCCCCCCCCGCCCAGCACTGACACATTACTAATTTATATTCTCTTTATTGTCTTTCCTTCCTTGGAATCCTTCCAATTTTATTTTTATTTTTATGACAGTTTTGTTTTTTTGTCTACTTCCTCTTTTAGTTCTGCCAAGTCATTTCATCTCTCCATTGGCTCATATCTTTCTGTAGTTTTTGCATTTCTATATTGTGATCTCCCTGGTCCAGCAGAAGGCTACACACAGCTCCCATCCATCACTCCAAACAAAGAAGGTATAGCTTGCCTTTTTCTGCATGAGTCTCACTTTCTGCAAGTGGATTTAAAACTGAGGTGTAATTTACATTCAATGAAATGCACAAATTTTAAATGTTCAAGCTGACGAGTTCACAACTGTTTATGCCTTATACCTTGTAACCCTCACCTTTACCAAGTTATGGGACATTTCCATCGTACCAGAAAGTTTCTTTGAGTTTCTTCCCTGTCAGTCACTACTTTCTTCCACCCCATTGTTTTACATGTCAACCACTATTGTGATTTTTATCACCACAGATTAGCTTTGCCAGTCCTATGATTTGTATAAATGGAATCATACACTATGGAATCTTTCTGTATTTGGCTTCTTTCACTCAGCATAAATTGTTTAAGATCAATTAAACTTCTGGGTAAGACAGCAGTTTATTCTTTTTTTGTTGAGGATTGGTGTTGTATTGTAAGAATAAACCTCAAGCCATTTATCCATTGTTAATGGAAATTTCGGTTGTTACCTAGGTTTCACTATTATGACTAAAGCTGGCATGAAAACTCTTGTACACATATTTTCATAGAAAAACACATTTATTAATTTGGAGTAAAGACCTAGCAGTGGAATGTTGGGCCATAAGTATTTTTAACTTTATCACAAAGTTTTCTACAATTTTACATCTGCATAGGAAATGTATGAGAATTCTATTTGGTCCACATTCTCAACAATACTTCACAGTGTCAAATCATTTTCATTTTGTCCATTTTAGTGGACTGTAGTGGTATCTGCAGTGTTAATTTGCATTTCCCTGATGACTACTGATTTGAGGAATATTTGGTGTACATATTAATCAATCACATATCTTCCTTGGCAGAGGGTCCCTTTGCCATTTGTAGTAAAAAAGTTGCCAAGGAAAGTTCTGGCCTTTGTGCTTGTTTTCTGGGAAGTAATTTATGTTATACTTTTGTTTAGGGCATGGGTGCTGGCCACCGAAAGATCAACCTTATGAATGGAGGCTGGGTGCTTTGGGTCACGTGGAGTCAGTTCACCTATAGGCTGAGATCAACCATGTAGGCAATCAATCAATCAATCAATCATGCCTATGTAATGAATTCCCATTAAAAAGTATGGATCCCAAACTTCAGATGAGCTTTCCAAATTGGCAGTACTCTGTATATACCGTCAAACATCAATGCTGGGAGGGTAAAGTATCTTGGGGACAATAGAAATCTCAAATTGGGGACCAACCCAGACTCTGCCCTCGCAGTCTCTTTCTTTGACTAATTTTCTGTATTTTTTTTTCTATAATAAATTGTAACCGAGAGTATAATAGCTTTTGGTAAGTTCTGTGAATACTCCAGAGAATTATTGAACATGAAGGTGGTTTTGGAACCACCCCCCACCAAACTTGAAATTGGTGTCAGAAGTGAGAGTGATCTTGTGGAAGACTGTGCCCTAAGACTTTGCAGTTTAGCTAACTTTGGGTATATCCATTTTTATAGGATTATTTGGTATTTTGTTATTGAACTATAGATGCTCTTTACATATTTTGAATACAAGCACTTTGCCAAGTATATCTAAGGCAAATATTTTCTCCCTGTGTGTGGTTTGCCTATTTGTTTAACAGTGTGATTAAATGAGCAAAAGTTTTGACTTGGAAGAAGTCTAATTCATTATTTTTTTCTTTTATACTTATTGTTTTCTGTGTCCTGTCTATGAAATCTTTTCTTGTTCTGGTGTAATACAGATATTTTGCTATGTTTTCTCTAGAAGCTTTATGCCCCTCATATGTTATCTTAGAATTTATTGATTATACCTGTCTATCTTCTTACTGAAAAGGATGTTCACTTAAATTTCTTCATTTACTTTCGCTTTTATATGGAGGAAAGAGAGACAATGGTGACCCATTAAAACAGTAATTTTAATTTAGAAAAACATTAGTTTTGTATATTTGAGATCAGTTGCATTACTAAAAGGCATGAATTTATAGCTCTTTTGAAAGTAAACTTTACTCCAGGAGATTATAGTACCAGCCCCATATAGGTGTATGATATTGAAACAAACACTTTACTCCTTCTGAGAAAGGAAAGACCAATGGCATGTGCTTTTGACAAGGGGAATGGGGAGTCAGAGACCCAATGGCCCACACTCAAATATTACCAGATGGCACTGAGGTAAAGGAAGAGCAATGGAAGAGACAGGACAGAAGAGTCCGTGATCAATTTTTCAATGTAGATGCTTTCTTTTTTCTTAAAAAATACTTGGACAATTTATAATACCTATTTCTATAATAAGCCGAAAACTCCCTTGTGACTTAAAAAAAAATTTTTTTTTCAACGTTTATTTATTTTTGGGACAGAGAGAGACAGAGCATGAACGGGGGAGGGGCAGAGAGAGAGGGAGACACAGAATCGGAAACAGGCTCCAGGCTTCGAGCCATCAGCCCAGAGCCCCACGCGGGGCTCGAACCCACAGACCGCGAGATCGTGACCTGGCTGAAGTCGGACGCTTAACCGACTGCGCCACCCAGGCGCCCCCCTTGTGACTTTTAGAAATGCTGATCTGGTCCAATCAGAGGAAGGAGGACTTTACACAGAAAATAAATACTTGGAAAACACGATCTAGAATAAGATTAATAAACTGAAATCATAAATGTATATATGTTGCAGCCAAGCTCAACTTACTGCTAATAAAATGTAAATGGGATCAGAATTTCAGTCTTGAAAGAGCTTAGGCAATGAGTTAGTAAGGCTAATGGAATGTCTATTATAGCAGATTTAACTATTACCGGGCATTCCGTACTTAGCAGAGATCACATCAGAGAGTTTGCTGCTATGACACTAATCAACCAGCAATCCTGGGAAACATCTTTTACATAGACATTTTGCTGAAGTAGAAACCAAAGGGGCATCTATATGCATGTATACAAATATGAACGAGGGTTATTTGTAAAACATGCACATGGTTTTCCTGTTTATCATTTCTCGTTTAATAATCGAGGGCTAGGGCAAGATCTATAGAGGTTAAGACTAAGTAATTCTCTAATTTTATTTATTTTTCCTTTTGAACTTTTAATCGTAAAAGTGGCTAGTTTTATCTATCTATCTATCTATCTATCTATCTATCTTAGAGAGAGAAAAAATGTAAGTGGGAGAGAGGGGCAGAGGGAGAGAAAGAGAGAATCTTAAGCAGGCTTCACGCTCAGCAGGAACCCTAATGCAGGGCTCCATCCCATGACCCTGGGATCATGACTTGAGGCCAAATCAAGAGTCAGATGCTCAACGGACTGAGTAAAGGTGGTAGTTTTAAAACTAGAGATGTTATATGAGGTTTGGGTTCCACTTGTAATTCAGACTCTTTATTATACCCTTCCCCACCCTCATCTTCCTAATATGACAGTCTGAAATTTTTTTTTAAATAGGATATAGACCAGAGTTGGCCTTCTTGTAATGGTACTGCTGATGTTTTATAGTCTCCTGTGTTTAGAAATGCAGACTTAATTTTTGTCACTGGCTATAAAATACTAATTTTCTTTCACAGACAGCTGCTGAAATCACTATACCCAACAAAAGAATCTTCAATTGGTTCTTGCTAATATAAGTTCATGAAAAATATGAAGCATAACTCCTTGTAAAATAGAAAATGTTCTTTCTCTTTTCTCTGTTTCCACAAAATGACAAGAGTATCAATGAACTGACAAATGTGCCAAGTACCAATTTCATTTGAGGATTTTACTATTTCAGAAATACAGGTGCAGATTAATATGTCTTTAGATTTATATTTCGAGATGAAATTTTAACACTGCAATACCCTTGATATATAATAAAATATAAATAATATTCAGCTGTTATGTTCCATGCCAAAATTATCCTATCGATGCTCATCATTTATCATTTGCTTCTAACTATGGAAATCTATAACTCTTAAACCGACAAGTTCTAACTCTTTCATTTACTTTGAGACTGCAATTGTGGCAGGATTCATAAATTCGTTTCTTGCCTCAGTTCAGTGGCCATCTATAATCTCTATCTGACATATTTTTAATCCCTTCCCTAATTTCAATAAAAAAACGTTCTTTAGAAATAACAGAAGAAAAATAAGTACATTATATTCACAGCCATTGATTATCTTCCAGAAAGCTTACCTATTAAAGCCATCATGTCATTTGAACTTTTAATAGAACTGCATTGTGCTAATACTGCTTTCCTTCTAATTTCATTTTGCAATGAAAATCCCTGTAGCAGTTTTTTCCAAAGTGTTTTCCTTGAGTCCTGGAGGATACAACATGTCTTCAGCCAGAATAAAGGGAGGCATGATTTAAGAAGCAAGTGTATTTGAGAAATTCTGGGTTAAAATAAGGTAAGGAGTTTTCGCCTTTTATTACAGAATTCTCAAGATTTTGGAGATGTTAATGTTATTGTGACTTCCTAAAAAGGTCATGACCTCCAAAACTTTTCCCAAATATTGAGGACTATAAAATCATTTCAAAATATATTAAAAAAAATGAAAACAGATCTTATTAATCTCCAAGTTCCCATTCTGTTGAGGTACTAAAATCAATCTTAAACATATCAATAAAGGAAAACTGAGTAAATTACAGAATACACAGTTGAATATTGTACAGCCATCAGAAATAATTCTTCAAAGATCTTTGAATGGTATGAGGACATGTTAATGTTATAATAATATTGAGTAAAATAATACACAATTACAGAGAATTTGCAATATTACTGAAAGTTATTGAAAATTCGAAAATTATTGAAAGGTGAAATCACATAAAAATGGCTCATGATTTTATGGCTGATTTTTTCTTTGCATTTTCCTACAAATTCCACTTCTTAAAAATTAATATGTATGAATTTTATAATATGAAGAAAGTAAAAACTGTTTCCTTTTTGTTTTCTTTATCATCAGCAGCTCATCATTATTTTTCATTTGAACATTTTAATTGACTCTATTTTCCCTTTACCTCCAATCAGTCCTTTGTCTTAGGAGTTAACAAATTTTGGCCAACAGGCCCCACTGGGATGTTGCCTGTTTTTGTAAATAAAGTTTTTTTGGAACATGGTCATACCCACTTGTTTGCATATTGTCTATGGTTGTTTTTGTTCTGTAACAACAGAGTTGAGCAGTTGTGATCAAGACTGTCTAGCCTGAAAGTCTGACTTATTTACTCTGTTGCAGGGCTGGGACTAGGAATGCAAATGAGGCCGTCAAGGGGCACTCACTCTCAGGAGAGAGGCACTCACTCCCAGGACAATTATGTGCTCAAACATGTGTAGCACTGAACTATCCAGTAGATGCTTGCATCTTGGGCAATGAAAGAAATAGATATGCAATAGATTTATTGGGGGAAATGCCTGTGCAGAGTAAGTGGAAGAAGATCAGGAGTAGGTGGGGAGTTCTTCAGACCAATAGTCTGGCCTTTTTGTAGGAGAAGAAAAAAGAATAGTAGGTCTGGCCTTTTTGACAGAAGGAAAAAGAATCAGTTAAGAGCAGCCTTAGGATACAGCGCTGTTCTGTGAAAGTCTCAGCCTGGCCAATGTGGAGTTCAAGAGTGAGACTAACAGTACAGGAATCCCTCGCTGAGCAGGAATGGCCTGAATCTAATACTCCCGCCTTAGTACAAACACCGTGGTGGGCCCACAGGTGCCAAAGTTGGAGGCCATCAGCTGAATATATGTCCACCCAAAGATCTTTTGAAGAAACATCTAAGTGGTACACCTCCATGTCACCACAGTGCTTATTAATACTTGCTTATGTGATTTGAGGTGTGTGGATATTGTGGTTTATTCCTACAAATCATTATATCCCCCCCTTCCCACACACACTTTTGGCTTGGTAGAGATTGACTCCGTTTCAGACTAAGGGAATCAGGGGTGTGTCATCCCCAGTGCCATAGTGATTGGTGCATGGGTGGTTCAATCAGAATGAGGTTTAGGACTTTTAGTCATTGGGTATAGTTAGAAGTGAGTTCTCTTCCCTTGGATGTAAAGGAAGCATGTAACTCTGGTTGCTGCCAGTAGGACACATTAGTCAAGAATACTTTTGGCTTAAAGTAACCAAAATGCCCGATTAAAGTAATTGGTTACTGTTAAAAAAATACATCAGAGATGAGAGTTTGTTGGCTTAAGTTCAATGGTTTTTCTGCAACAAGTCCATAATTCACTTTGTCTTATTATTGCAGCAGATCCATTCTTATGCATTTGTAGTCAGCAGCAGGGGGCAGAGGGAGCACAAAGCACAAAGCATCATTTTCCTCATATGCCTTCCTCCTATCAGTAGAAAAAGTTTCATTCTCAAACACCCCTGAAGCAAGGGCTGGGTTACACAGCTACCTTTTAAACCAGACTCAGAACCTTGATCTCTGAGATCAGAGGATCTCTATTACACACTAACCAAAAGTAAATTTCCATCTAGTGTAGAGGTGTGAAGTGGTGGGAAATGGCTTCTGGAAGGGTGACATAGAATCACCCACTTAGTTAGCTTGCAAGGCCAGCTGAACATGAAGCTAATAAAAAGAGAAAGATAGAGCTGGGAAAAAAGATAGAGGAATGGAACCAGAGTTCCCATCATATCACACTTAGGGTTCATTCTATCTCAGGAATATTCTGTTATATGAAACAATGGAACCATATGATGATCAAGTAAGACTGAACTGATTTTCTCTTTCCTACAACTGAAGAATCCTAGTTGACTGAAGGGAAGAGAATGTTGTCTTTAGAGTTTCCAAGACAGAGTAGCAAAGCTGAAAATCAACCAAGGGGGTTGGGCTGTATTAGTTAAGATGCTTTCTGTTGTAAGTTATAAACAAACAAACAAACAAAAAGCCCTAAGTCAAAGTGACTACATAACAATGTAATGTATTATCTTTATGAAAGGAAATCTAAAAGTAGGACCGGATCCAAGAATTTGGCAGCTCAAGAACACCATCAACAACTTAGGTTCTTAACACGCAATGGGTCAATAAAGAAATCAACAGAGAAATAAGAAAAAATACTTTGCGATACATGAAAATAGATACACAACATGCCAAAATTTATGAGATGCAGTGAGAGCAGCTCTAAGAGGGAAGTTCATAGTGATAAATGACTACTTAAAAAAAAAAATCTCAAATGACCTAACCCTATACCTGAAGAAACTCCAAAAAGAAAAATAAATAAATCCCAAACTTAGAAGGCAGTAAATAACAAAGATGAGAGTGGAAATAAATGAAATAGAGACCACAAAGACAATAGAAAGGATCAATGAAACAAAGAGCTGGTTCTTTGAAAAGACAAAATTGACACACCTTTAGCCAGAGTCACCAGAAAAAAAAGAAAGGGCTCAGGAAAATACAATCAGAAATGAAAGAGAAGAAGTTACAACTGATACCACAGAAATACAAAGGATTATAAGAGACTACTATGAACAATTCTATGCCAACAAATTGAACAACCTAGAGAAAAATAGACAAATTCCTAGAAACATACAATCTTCCAAGAGTGAATCATGAAGAAATAGAAAATCTGAATAGACAAATTACTAGTAAAAAGACTGAATCAGTAATAATAAAACAAAACAAAACAAAACAAAACCAAAAACCTCCCAAGAAAGAAGATTTCAGGACCAGACAGCTTCACTGGTGAATTATGCCAAAAAAAAAAAAAAAAAAAAAAATCAAAGATTTAATACCAATCCTTCTGAAACTCCTCCATAAAATGCAAGATGAGGGAACACTTCCAAACTCATTTTACAAGGCCAACATTACCCTGATCCCCAAACCAAATAAGGACACTACAAGGAAAGAAAATTACAAGCCAATATCCTTGATAAAAACAGATGCAAAAATCCTCAACAAATTATTAGCAAACCAAAATCAATAGTACATTAGAAGGATCATACACCATGATCAAGTGGGATTTATTTGAGGGATGCAAGAATTGTTCAACATCTATATATCAATCAATAGAACATCACTTTAACAAAATGAAAGATAAAAATCCTATGATCATCTCAATAAATGTAGAAAAGCATTTGACAAGATTCAACATCCATTTATGATAAAAACTCTCAATGAAGGGGGAATAGAGGTGCCTCAACATAATAAAAACCATATATGGCAAGCCTATAGCTAACATCATACTCAATGGCAAAAAGCTGAAAGCATTTCCTTGAACACCAGGAACAAGAAAAGGATGCCCACTTTCACCTTTTTTATTCAACATAGTATTGGAAAGTCCTAACCAGAACAATTAGGCAAGAAAAAGAAATAAAAGCACCCAAATTGGAAAGGAAGAAGTAAAACTTAGACTATTTGTAGATGACATATTACATTTAGAAAACCCAAAAGTTCCCACCAAAAAAACCTGTTAGAACTAATAAATAAATTTAGTAAAGTTGTGAAATACAAAATAATATACCCAAATCAGTTGTATTTCTATGCACTGATAACAAACTATTAAAAAGAAAACTTAAGAAAAGAAATCCATTTATAATTACATAAAAAATACTAAAATACTTCGGAATAAATTTAACCAAGGAGGTAAAAGACCTATACACTTAAACACTAAGACATTGATGAAAGAAATTGAAGAAGGGACAAATAAGTGGAAATACATTCCATGCTCTTGATTTGGAAGAAATAATAGTGTTAAGCAGCCCATACTACACAAAGCAATCTAC
The DNA here is from genome assembly GCF_018350175.1 of Felis catus. Classification (NCBI taxonomy): domain Eukaryota; kingdom Metazoa; phylum Chordata; class Mammalia; order Carnivora; family Felidae; genus Felis; species Felis catus. The sequence goes on from NC_058368.1 coordinate 167,744,291, forward strand.
AAATTCAGTGCAATCCCCATTAATAATCCAGTGGTATTATTCACAGAAATAAAACAAACAGTCCTAAAAATTTGTATGGGACTACCATAGATCCCTGATAGCCAAAGCAAATCTGAGAAAGAACAAAGCTGGAGATTCATGATGTACTCCCTGATTTCAAAACAGTAATCAAAACAGTGTGGTACTGGTATAAAAAAGAGATGAATGGAACAAAATGGAGAGCTCAGAAGTGAACCCATGCATATATGGACAATTAATTTATGACAAAGGAGCCAAGAATATCCAACAGAGAAAGAAGTTTCTTCAATAAATGGTGCTGGGAAAACTTGATAGCCACATGCAAAAGAAGGAAACTTGACCACTATCTTATACTTCACACGATAATTAACTCAAAATGCATTAAAGACTTGAATATAATATGTGAAACCATAAAACTCCTAGAAGAAAATATAAGTGGTAAGTTTCTTGATACTGGTCTTGGCAATGTGTTTTGACTCTAACTCCAAAAGCAGAGACAACAAAAGCAAAAATAAACAGGTGGGACTACATCAAACTAGCAAGCTTATGCACAAAAAAAGAAACCATCAATGACATGAAAAGGCAACCTACTGAAATGGGAGAAAGTATTTGTAAATCATATATCTGATAAGAGATTAACATCCAAAATATATAAAGAACTCCTACTACTCAATGACAAAAAAATCATAAACAATTCAATTTAAAAATGAGCAGAAGATCTGAATAGACATTTTCCAAAGAAGACATATAGATGGCCAAAAGATACACATGAAAAGATGTTCTATATCACTAATGGGGAAATGCAAATCAAAATCTCAGTGAGATGTCACCTCACACCTGTTAGAATGGCTATTATCAAAAAGCCAAGAAATAACATGTGCTAGTGAGGATATGGGGAAAAAAAGGAACTCTTGTGAAATGTTGGTTGGAATGTAAATTGGTATATTCACTATGGAAACCAGTAGGACATTCCTCAAAAAAAATCAAAATAGAACTATCATATGCAATTCTACTTCTGGGTATTCATCCAAAGAAAACTAACCACTAATTTGAAAATATATATGCCTCTCATGTTTTGATGAGTCTGCAGTATATTTTCAATAGCCACGCAACCCAAATATCCAGTGAGGGATGGATGAATAAAAAAGATGTGATATATGTATGTGGAATACTATTCAGCCATAAAAAAGAATGAAATGCTGCCATTTGCAATAACATGGATGGACCCTGACAGCATTATGATAAGAGAAATAAGTCAAACAGAGAAAGCCAATACTGATATAATGGTCTCACTTATGTGCAGAATTTTAAAACAACAACAAACCAAGCTCATAGGTACAAAGAACATTTTGGTGGTTGTCAAGGGTGGAGTGTAGGAGATGGGAAAAATGAGTGATGGTGGTCAAAAGCTACAAACTTCCAGTTACAAAATAATTAAAACATATGGATATAATATACAGTGTGGTGACCATAGTTAATAATAATTTGTTACATATTTGGAAGTTGCTAAGAGAGTATATCTTGAAAGTTCTGCAGCGCCTGGGTGACTTAGTCAGTTAAGTGTCTGACTTCGACTCAGGTCATGATCTCATGGTCTATGAGTTCCAGCCCTGCCTGGGGGTCTGTGCTGACAGCTCAGAGCCTAGAGCCTGCTTCAGATTCTGTGTCTTCCTCTCTTTGTGACCCTTCCCTGCTCATACTCTGTCTCTGTCTCTCTGTCTCTCTCTCAAAAAAATAAACATTAGAAACATTAAAAAAAAATTCCTAATCTCAAGGAAAAAAAACTTGTAACCATGAGGTAACAGATGTAAACTAGACTTACTGTGGTGATCATTTTGAAATATATACAAATATCCAATTATGTGGTGTACCTAAAACTAATACAGTGTTATAGGTCAATTATACAAAAGAAGGAGAAGAAGGAGAAGAAGAGGGAGAGAGAGAGAGAGAGAAGGGGAGGAGAAGGGAGAGGGGGAGGGGAAGGGAGAGTGAAAAGAACTGAGATTCTGTCTCCCTGCTCAGCCATCACCACCAAATTTAGCCTAAGGTAAAGATGGCTGCCTTTGGCAACGGAAGCAACATCTAACATGAGAGAAAGGGTGTAGAACCTAGGTCTTTCTCTTTAGTTTGATAGGATCAATCTGGACCAAAAAAAAAAAAAACCACATGAAGCAAATGATCGTGTAGAGGAGCAGCAGGGCTGAGATTTGGGAATAGCTGAAATGTATATACTGGCGCTTATACACACACAGCTAGTGGCCTGTTTCTTCAGTTTGGAATAAATCTAGTCTCAAGTACTGCTTTCATCATCATAATTACATAAACTAATAACTGCTAAGTGTTTACCATATGCCAGGCACTCTTCCAAATATCTTTACATGCACTATCTCATTATCCTCACCAACTGCAACAGCCCTTTGAGGCTGTTTTTATCATCCCTGCTTTACAGAGGAAGCAACTGAAGCCACAGAAACATTAAGTCATTTGGACAAAGTCACACAGCCAGTAAGGGGCAGAACTGGTATTTGACTGCAGGAAATCTGAATACAAATTTCAGTATCTGACACTCCTGGATTTGGATTCCTCCCTCTGTTATTTCCCAGCTGTGCAACCTTGGGCAAGTCACTTCACTCTTCTGAGCATCATGTTCCTGTTCCATGCAGTAAGATCACATGATAGATTATGATTTACGTCACAGATACTCTCATCACTGTGCTAGAGTTCCCCAAGACTACCCTCAGATTCAATGATTCACTAAAATGACTCAGAACACAGAAAAGCTGTTTTACTTACAGCTTATTATAGTGAACAGACACATATTAAAATCAGGAAAAGGAGTATAGGGCAGGCACAAGTTTCCAGTTATCCTCTTTCAGTTGAGTTTACAGACAATGCTTATTTCTCCCAGTAATAATGTGTAACAACATGTACAGAGTATTGCCAACCAGGGAAACTTATCTGAGCTGTGATGTCCATTGTGTGGTAATGTGGGCATGGGGTAATCCCACCCTTCCCAAGGTCACAATGATACAACATGGCCCAAGGCCATCACCATCAGTTACATCATTAACATAAAGTATTGGGGTGGCCCAAGGCCCCAGGTATAAAAAGACATTGTTATCAAGCAGGATATTCCAAGGATTTAGAAGTTATTTCCCAGAGCCAGTCAAGGGCCAGTTTTCTTCTGAACGTAAAGGGTTTGAACATCTCAGGCCTGGTAGTTAACCCTCTCCTTTACCCCACTGTCACAGCCAGAAAGCATTATTTAGCAATTAAGGACCTGAGAGGATCCATCCAGTTTAAACTTATTGATTACCACTTTACAAAGATTAATATTTGCTATTTCTGGTCCCACAACTCATAAATATCAATAATATGCTCTATTTTAGAATCTCAAAACCAACACATTTTTTGAAGGTTTATTTATTTTTGAGGGAGAGAGAGACAGAGCACAAGCAGGGGAGGGACAGAGAGAGACGGAGACACAGAATCCAAAGCAGGCTCCAGGTGCTGAGCTGTCAGCACAGAGCCCCACCTGGGGCTGGAACTCACAAACCCTGAGATCACAACCTGAGCTGAAGTCAGACGCTTAACTGACTGAGCCACCCAGGTGCCCCAGAACCAACAATTTTAAAAGGGAAGATTTCTCAAAAGCCATAGTACTTATCATAGCAAGAAGTACAAACGGTTTGGAGTTATACTGTATTTATCATACAATATATGATTGGTGATAAGTACATCAATTTGTTTCCTTCTAAAGTCAGATGATCTCTTTTTGTTTTATTCAGGAATATGTAGACAGATCCAGATGTTTATTTTTCTATTTGGACTTTTATGCCAGTAATCTCAAAGATTTTTTTGAGTGCACACACCCTTTTAATATAACTTTGACCTAGCCACTCTAATTAATGTGTATTAACTTATTTATAAATCATGTGCACTTCACTAAAATAATGCATGTATGATAAGTTACACAATAGAAATCTTAAAATGATGAAATTGAAAAGTAAATGTAAATAGAAGTTCTAATATGGTTTTTCCTTAATTGAGTGGATCATCTTGTGAATCACTTGGGTACACATCTTCTCTGTGGATATTGTTATTCTACACACTGAAACCGTACCCCAAGTCCTTAATATCAGGCTGTCCTGGATAGCCTGGATCTCTCTGAGGCCCTCACCTTAACATTATTGTAACAGCATTATATTATGGAGGATATTATTTGATAAGGTAGTAGGAGAAATAATCGATATGTATGAAATAACACACTAGAACATTAAGCTGTATGGCAAAGAGACTAAGGATTCAAGGCAAGCTCCAGAAGTTGGATTTATCAGATGAGGGAGATCAGGAAGAGTCCACAAAAGAGGGAGGCATGTGGCTGGCTTTTGAGATGAATGGAATCGGGTTGGCAGGTGAACAAAGTGAACTCAAGTGAGCAAAGGCCTGGAGGGAGGACTAAATGTGACCCAAACTGCAGAGAATGTGAGACCAGTCCAACTGAAAGACCCAGCCAGGCCAGTCTTGAAGCTCTTCACCTCCTCTCCCATTTGGCCACTAAAGTGATTCAATCCGCTTCTTTTCCTAACTCTCAGGAGCTCCAGTGGCTGAAAGCTGTCCTCTCAGACATCAAGGTAACTAAGTTCTGTCTACTGTCCTCACGTGTCAGCTCCTTGAAAATTCCTTTCCTGAGCTTTCTAGCCTCTGGCTGGCTTTTGAACTCTTCCTCAAGTAGTTATCAATCACAGGCTTTTTCTAGGTGGGACTAGGTTGGATAGGTGATAGGAGAATTTGTCAGGGGTAAGCCCTTCTTGCGATGGTAAGCAATTCATGTTTTCAAGTTAAAAGTCCTGCCAGTAAGCTATGTATTGTCTTGTGCTGTGTGCAGTTTTTATTTAAAAATGTGTAGTGGGTAGAGGCTGAAATAAGATTCCACTGATACATCAACTCTCTCAGTAAAGTTCACTTGGGATCATGCCTTGAGAACGTTCCATCTTCTGAGAGTAGGTCTGAAGGAAGCTCACCAAGAAGAGAGCAGGGAGGGTGGGTGATGTGGCAGGAAGTATATGTTAATGCAGTTAAAAATTAAGTGGCATGTGTGTGGTAATAGGAAAACTGAAAGGAACAGATGTTGAAGAGAGGCCAGTTGCCAGCACACAGGGATAGATTGCCTGTCTTTCTGCCGGTGCTCAAACCAAGCTCCTAGGAGAAATGGTTTTGCTACCTCAAGGTCTTAACGGAACATTAGTCAGGACCATGGAGACTGAGTTTTGCCAAGGAGATGTCATCATCAACCAGATTTCAAAGAGGCAGTGCAAGCATACTATGTGCAAAGAGGCTCTGTTCCTTGTACACTGTTTCAGACCAAGCTCTTCCAGGCTCGGATGCTCGCATAGCCCCTTCATGGAAGCAAAACTCAAGAAGCCTGTTGTTTTCTCTCGGCACTCATCGTGTATGGTCCTTGACACATTCAAGAGTCACCAAATCTCCAGATTCAATCCAGCCACACAACTGGCCTCAGGCTGCACCTATTATTATTTACGGCACTACGATCTGTTAGACCAATGGGACTTCCACAAAGATATGTTTCCATATCCACATAATTCCATTCATTAGTTAATTCACAATAAAAATATAGTGAGTGTTCCCACGATGCTTTGTGCAAGCACTGATTATGTACTGGAGATCTATCAGTGAGAAAAAATAAATATTCTTGCCCTTATGGGGCTTATATTCCAATGGAAAATAATAACCAATAACCAATAAACATAACAAGTTATATATTACAATGGAAGGGATATGTACTATGGATAAAGAGAAAAAGCAAAGCAAAGTAAAGAGGATAGAGAGTGCCAGGGTAGGAGTGAATGACAATTTCAAATTGAGTGATCAGGGCAGGCTTCTACATTACAGGGAGCAAATGGATATTAGAGGGAAGAGAATTTAAGTCAGTGGGAACAGCCAGCAAAAGCCCTAATTTGGGAGGTGCATGAGCAGAAGGAGCAAGAGAAAGAGGAGAAGAAAATGAAATCAGAGAAGAATGGGCCCAGAATACCAAGGACCTTTTGAGCAATAATAAGGCCTTTTGGCGTTGGGTCTAGGTGAAATGGGAACCATAGTAGTGTTTTAAGCAGAGGAGATACATGATCTGACATGTTTTAAAAAGATCTCTCTGCTTACAGAATTGAGCTAAGGGACAATTATAGACACAGAGAGATGATTTAGGAGATTATTACAATGATCTAAGCAAGAGATGATGGCAGCTTAAACCAAGGTAGGAAGAAGCAGTTAGATTCTAGATATAATCTAGACTATCCTCTGCTTTAGTTATGCTTGAGTGTCCTGAAGTATAAGCTACTGCACAGCCCTCACCATGTGTTAGCAATACACTCTGTCTTGAATTTCCCAAACTTACTTTTTCATGTAATATTTATTATGATCAATGTTGAATGGTGTTTTTTAAATGTTTATTTATTTATTTTGAGGGGTGGAGGGGCAGAGAGAGAGAGAGAGGTAGAGAGAGAATCCCAAGCAGGCTCCATGCTGTCAGCACAAAGCCAGACACAGGGTTCAACCTCATGAACCATGAGATCATGACCTGAGCTAAAATCAAGAGTCAGATGCTTAACCAACTGAGCCACCCAGACTCTTGGATAGTGTTGTTTTAATGTCTAAGCTTCAGGGTAGAAATTGGTAACTGGCCATCTGCCTGTATCTGTTATAAAGTGTTTTGTTTTTATTTTGTTTTGTTTTTTGCTTTTTAAAATGGAACTAGCATCCTAAGAATAAGAGATACAAATAAAAATCTGAATTCCTAGCTTCACTTTAAAAATTGGAATATCTGGGGGCGCCTGGGTGGCTCAGTTGGTTGAGTGACCGACTTCGGCTCAGGTCATGATCTCACGGTTTGTGAGTTGAAGCCCCGTGCTGGGCTCTGTTCTGACAGCTCAGAGCCTGGAGCCTGCTTCTGATTCTGTGTCTCCCTCTCTCTCTGACCTTCCCCCACTCATGCTCTGTCTCTTTGTGTCTCAGAAATAAACATTAAAATTTTTTTTTTTAATTGGAATATCTGGCATTGCATTTTCTCATGATAACCATCAGCTAAAACTGAATGGCTATTCCCATTACAGCCACCCACTCCCCCAAGTCCCTACATGGTATATGTTGACATTACTTGCCTGGACCATGTAGGCATCAGGGGTTGTAAAAATGCCCTGGTCCAGAAGGAGTTTTGAGGACCAAGAGGGTCATTGATATAGGTCAAGGCCAAAGATGCTACCAGGACATTAGACTCTGGGGTGTGGGACACTCAAGGAGACAAAGAAGTTTAAAGCTCATTTGTACATACAAATACCCTTTTTGGATTTTTCTCTAAAAACATTTGTCTTTCTCCCTGGGTCCCTCTGTCTCCTCTCACACAGTTGGTATGATGAGTCAAGCCAGACTTCTTCCAGCTTGTGACAAAGATTACTCCTCTCCCTTCCTCCCTTGTAAAGAACCTAGTGGATGTAAGTGGGGCTTCAGGTATCAGAACCCAAGGAGTGGGTGGCAGAGACCACATACTCTAGACTTTAGGAAGAAGACTACTATCTTGCTGTCGAGTCTACTATTTTCTGCCTTTTATTGACCTGTGACTAGTAATACCTGGATGACCAACACAGGTATGAGGTTCTAAGTAATGACTTGAGCCATAGACCTTGGGCTCTCCAGCTCTCCATGGTCAGGGGTTCCATGGAGGCGTCTGGGATCAAATTCCTCTAGTCATGAAACATGTGCATTTGCTTAGAGTTTCCCTTGTGAACCTGGAGTTTCTATATTCAAATTGTCAATGAGATGGTGACTGGGGGTTCTGGCTATCTCTCTGCATAAGAGATATGTGGCCCTCAAATGAGAGCACTGAATCAATGAAAAATATCTCAAAGGCTTTATTTCTGCACTTATTAGAAAAAGACAAGGAAAGACTCATTCTGTTCTCTATCTCCTTTTGCTATGGATTGCAAGGATGGAGCAACAAGGTCTACCTTACCCGTTGTATGATACAATGTCAAGCACACTCCTGCATGACTCTTACCAGAATCATCCATATACTTGAGAAGGCTTGAAATTCCAACAGTCTTTCATTTAACTATTTAAAATGAGATTTGACATGTAAACCATAGAAGCACTAACCCCCTGGTAGCACTAGGCCCTATTAAGTTCTCAGGGTAGCACAGAGAAAGCAGAGATGATAAGACAAAGAATCCAGGTGTGTTTACTGACCACCTTTCACCACAAAATGAGATCAAGCAATAATCTTGGCCCAGGCTGGACTCAGGTGAGACATCACAAAAATTTTTTTTGCATCTCCTGGTCTTTTCCAAATTCCCATCCTCCCATCACCATGGCATGGCATGGCAACCCACATGTTATAAAGGGAGAAAAGGCGATTTGTGAATCTTAGCTCCCTAACCTTCAGGCCTCTTTAAGTTTTATTCTATGCTTTTGAAGACCAATTACCTAATTTGTACATTGCAAGGGAGAAGATTTCTATGGAAGGATGTTGGAAGTAGCATAGAGTTTCTAAATGGTTAGGTAGAAACAGCAAGAGGGCCATCATGCTAATGACTGGCCTCTCAAGGTTATTCCATCAACAGAGGAAGATGTCAGGCCCCTAACTGAGAATGGATGGGGCAGAAAACTAAAATGCTTATGACTGATCTAAGTTCACTTAAAGTCCTATTTGAGTGTTAGACCTTCATATCACTGAAAATTTTCTCTGCATGCTTAACTTATTATTACTGATAAATAAAAACATCTGGGAGAAGCTATACACATGCTTTAAATTTTCACTATGGTAGAAAAGACTGATTCCATACCACTCCTGAAGAGCACAGCTTTAAGTAGAGGAAGGGCAATACCAAATCTAAGATCATAGATGAGTACAGTGGAGATAATAAAATCAACTAACTAGGGACACCTGGGTGGCTCAGTCAGGTGAGCATCCAACTCTTGATTTCATCATGATCCCAGGGTCATGGGACTGTGCTCTGCACTGAGCATGGAGACTGCTTAAGATTCTCTCTCTCTGCCTCTCTCTCACTCACATGCAATTTCGCTCTCAATAAATAAACTAACTAACTAACTAACTAGGAGTTCGTAGACAATAGGTACAAAAAACCCTGGAGTCTATCATTTAAACAGTTTGCTTTTAAGGGTGCCTGGGTGGCTCGGCTGGTTAAACAGCCAACTTCGGTTCAGGTCATGATCTCATGGTTTGTGAGTTCTAGCCCTGCATTGGGGTCAGTGCTGGGAGACTGCTTCAGATTCTGTGTCTCCCTGTCTCTCTGATCCTCCCCTGCTTTCACTCTGCCTCTCTCTCTCAAAACTGAATAAATGTTAAAAAAATTTTTTTAATGTTTTAAAATTTTAAATGTTTAAAAAAACATTAAACATTAAAAAAAAAAGTTGACTTTTAGATGTATGAATTAACCTTGAGTGTGGCATGCATTGGGCATGTGATGTTTTAGGTATGGTCGTTGCCCTCACAAAAGAGCTTATATAGAGAGTTTGATAGGGTTTTAAATTCCCACACATGTCCTTAACTCTGGAGAATAAACTGATGGTTACCAGAGGGGAGGTGCGTGGGGGGATGGGTGAAATAGGTGATGGGGATTAAAGAGTGCACTTGTGATGAGCACTGGGTGATGTATGGAATTGTTGAATCACTATATTGTATACCTGAAACTAATAACACTATATGTTAATTATACTGGAACAAAAATAAAAATAAAAATTGTTTTTAAAATTCTAGGGGAGGGGTGCCTGGGTAGCTTAGTCGGTTAAGCATCAGACTCTTGGTTTCAGCTCAGGTCGTGACCTCATGGTTCGTGAGTTCAAGCCCTGCAGCATTGGGCTCTGCACTGCCAGTGCAGAGCCTGCTTGTGATTCTCTCCCCCCCCCCCCGCCCCTCCCTCCCTCCCTCTCTCTGTCTCTCTCTCTCAAAATAAATAAAAATAAACTTAAAAAATTCTAGGGGTGCCTGGGTTGCTCCATTGGTTGAGGCTCTGACTCTTGATTTTGACTCAGGTCATGATCCCAAGGTTGTGGGATTGAGCCCTGCCTCAGGCTCTGCAATGAGTGTGATGAGTGTGGAGTGTGCTCACGATGCTCTCTCTCTCTCTGCCCCTCTCTCCCTCTTGCTCGTGCTCTCCATCTCTCAAACACACACACAAATTCTAATGTATGTCCTGATTTGGGGTGAAATAAGCATTAAATCATCCCTGGTATGAGGCAAGTCCTTTCAATGTGGTTCCCAGATGCCCCTTAACAAGCTCTAATTTGAGCCAGGTGCTCAGGCATGATCATTTCCCTATACCTAAGTCTGAGCTATGGCCCAAGTGGCATGTCCATTTTTCTGAGCCCAAAGGGGCAAGAGTCAATGCATTATTGTTAATGGGAACTAGTGACCTTGCAGAGGTCCGGCCCTGAAAGGGTCTGGTGTTATCTCCTTGCTCTGTGTCACATTTGTTACTGACCACAGCTAAAAGAATTGTGTTTTGTTTTGTTTTGTTGGTTCATTTGCAATCTGAAGAAAGATTTGGACCTCAGGAGGCAAATGACAAAATGTACTTTGTACCCTTGTAAATGATTTGAGCCCCCTAAATTCTTAGTGTTGTAGTACTGACACGGGGACAAACAGCCCAAAGAATAGAGATATTCTGGGTCCTCAGAGAGCCATTCCTGTGGATGTCCTGCTGCTCTCAAACAATAGCAGCCAAACAGAGAAACAGGAAAACAAGATCAGCCATCCCGGAAATCAAAAAGAGATTGAGTGGGGGATGAGGAGGGGTAAGACAGCAAACATATGGAAGAGTTTTCAGTTATGGAGGAAGGAAGCCAAACACAGGGGCCATTATTTCAATTTTCTTCAGTTTTCAACCTTAAGAGATGCCCAGGAAATACTTTGTGCTAATTCTCTTTTCTTAAAAAGCTGAAAAATCTTTCAAAACCAGAAAGAAGTAAATGTGGCTTACAACTGCTTTGGCTTTTTTTTTTTTTTAATTTCTTTTCCCTGTATTTCAAAATAAACTGCATTTCTTCCACCCAGGAGTTAACTAGTTCAAAGCTGTTGCATGAGTGACAATTTCACTAAAATAACCAGAAAATATTTGCTATGCAGAAACTCTCATGAAGTTAAATATTGCCTGGGACCGTTTTATACAACACAGATTCATTCACTTTTGAATATCCTGGACACATAGTGGATACCTTCTACTAAGAAGGGCACTCTAGGGCTTTTATTAATTTCCATGGTGCTTCTTGGCCTATTTTCACCTTTTTGTCAGTAATGTTCTCTGTAGAGAAGCAATTTAGCTGAGAAAAAAATAAACAGACCAGAATTTAAAGAACTCTTTTATCTTCATAAGCCTCACATGACTTCTGACTCATATTTCAATAAACATAGTCTAAAATTTTCATGGGGATAAACATGCTTTTGTAATATTTTTCTAACAAAAAATATTCATACTTCTTTTCAGAAATTAATTAGTATTCACAGCCATCAATGTTAAAATTGTATGATTTCTATTATGAAGTCATTTTAATCACTCAAGATACATAAGCTGTTGAGTGTTTCCTTGGATTGCAAGACAAGCCAATCAAAATAACAGAGAGTAAAAAATAATCTCAGGTAAACAGACCCCATGATCTTTTCATACACAAGTGTAAATATGTGAGTGTGTGTGTATGCAAGGTACATTTTAGAACAAATCTTAACTCTCTCAAAATGTCACTTCAAAAACAAAGAAAGATTAAAGGTGAAAATTTGAAAAAAATTACCTCAGCAATAGCTCCAACTTTAAGCTTAGTGACAGTGTCACCCTTTAATATATACTGTTGCTTGGAAAAGAATTCTCTTAACAGTCTTCATCCTTATATTCATATATTAAAATTAAGCATATCTATCACTTATACATCTCTCAGGATCACAGAAATCATTGTATAGTTTGCCACAATCAAGAAGTGAACTATCATTATCAAAAGTGGTAAGGAGAATTGGGATACTCACGGTCCCTTGGCTATGAAATCCACCGTACTTCCCCAAATCCTTGTGATGTCAGAGTAAATCCTACTAGAGGCTCTGTAAAATACCATACCAATCCTTTAACCAGTGTCAATGAGGCAGGTACTGAAGCCATGGGGGCAGGAGTGCGGGTGGGGAAAGACATCTGCTGGAAAATAATCAGAAGTTCTGCCTCCTATTGCAAAATTGGACAACCTGGCCACAGAGCATGCATTCCTACCAGGAAAAGTGAGGCAGCATCAGAAGAGCCCTGCCCTCTTTAGACTCGACAGCTCGTGTTCTGTCTGTAAAGCCTCATACCTTGCCTGTCTCACTCACCTGTTTCCTTCCTCACACCTGTAGGCATTTGAATTGACTCTAACCTTAGAGAATACGTAACCCAATACCCTGCAGCTTGCAACATCCTACCTGGTCTTAGGTGTCCTCATTTCCTTGAGGCCTTCCCTACTCCTCTGAAGTCCAGGGCTGGTGTCCTCATGCCCACAGGGCCCTGAACATATCTCTGTCATTGTGCTGTACAATGATGGCTTAATGTGTTTGCTGCCCAGGGTTAGTATATAGTCCCTACTCTCTGCCGGCCTCGGAGGAACACTAGGATAAGCACATTCCCCAAAGCCATGAAGAGATAGAAGATGAAATAAGATAAGGGCCATATTCATATTTAATTAAGGAGATCATGAAGTGGGGGACTGGGGGCCAAGTAGTTAAGTGCCTGACTCTTGGTTTCGGCCCAGGTCATGATCTCATGCCCTGCATTGGGCTCTACACTGACAGTGTGGAGCCTGCTTGAGAGTCTCTCTTCCCCCTCTCTCTCTTTCTCGAAATAAATAAATAAACTTAAAAAAAAAAATGAAGTCCCTTCTGGGAAGACCAACGACCTTGATCTTCCAAATGAAGGGGTTTGGGGGTAACACAAAACTTTCAGTGGTACAACTGGGGCTCTTGGTTCTCTCACAGGGAGCCCAGAGGAAAGAGTCCTACATCCTAAGGTAGAGGGGCAGCGGTGCCAGGAAACTGTTGGAAAAGAAGTAATGCTGTAACTGGACAGCAGGGGTGCTAACACAGTTGCAGGCACCAGCATCCCTGAAAGGCTTCGTGAGACACAGTACTGGGTGCCACCCCAGAGTTTCCGACTCAGTGGTGTGGGGTGGAAGCTGGAAATTCGCATTTCTAAAGGTGATGCTGCTGGTCTGGATTCACCTTTTGATAGACATGGCTTTCCAGTTTGCAAAACTCTTCTGTAGGGCTCAGCTCGTTTGCTCCTCCTGATGACCTTGTGGGGAGCTCTGCGACTACTGGGAGTGTCCAAGGGTAACTGACGGCCTGAACAGCTGTACCATCTCAGAATAGGGAAGAAATAAAAATGGCTGTCAGACAAGACACTGCCTTGGAGTCCAGGCCCTGGGGATTTATCTGTACTTCCTTGTCAAGAACAACCCTGCTGCTCCAGTGTAAGTACACCCTTACCCCCCGGAGAGCTTTTATGTATGGTGAATGCTCTCCTCAAGTCCCAGCATTCATGAAGTCAGTCTCTTATCCCTAGACGGGACCATGAAAGTCCTGCCTTTTCCCACCATGTGCTGTGCATTGCTTACTTCATGATCCAGAGCAAATGCTTTCTACTTCCCAGGAGTGCTCTTCTAGTAGCTGCCCTGTTCTGGTGTTCACAGTGGTTCCTGGCTATAGGAGAGGAGCTATTTATTTGTAATTAACAATTTCCCAACAGCACCCCTAAGTCTTTATCTGACAGTTTGTGGACGAAGCCAGAGGTTGCTTACATTAGCTTTTATGCATAACTATTGAGGATGCCAGTTGGACATAGGTGACCAACTTTTACAAAAGAGATTAGAGGCAGAAAGCTTATTTGTATGTATTCCTTATAGTTTACAAAGTACTTGCATGGGTCATGTCTAGTTAATCCTTATAAAATTGCTCTGTGTATATTCCACATTTTATAGATGAAGAGGATAAAATGACATATCCTGAGGTTGTCAGCTAAGAAGCAATGGAGTTGACACACCTCTCTCCTACCCATTGTCTACCTCTGCCCATCATAAAGGCAGAAAGTCCAAGCAGCCTCATTCTTCCCCATGTATATCACGAGACATATATTCTTTCAGATGAATGTCTCGCCTGTGGTATATTCAGATACTAGCCAGACCTTCACACTCCTTATCTCCATAGTGAAGCCCTCCCTCTGTCCTGTAGTTCTTTTACTGCTTTGTACCTTTTACTGCTATGTATTTCACATATACCTGCCTATTTTGTCCACTCAGGAGAAGGTAAGACCTAGCAGAGAGAGTCCTGTATTCCTTCCATTCTCCCTATGGCCCTACCACAATGCTGCATGCATAGCAGGAGCTCTGTGAGCACATGCTGAATGTTCGCTGACTAGGGCATAAGAACCTGGCCTTTGTGCAGTTCTATAAACACCAGACAGGGTGAGATGCGTTTTAGTTTTCTATTGCTGTTGTAACAAATGACCACAAATATAGTGGCTTAAAGCAACACAAATTTATTTTCTTACAGTTCTGGAGGTCAGAAATTTGGAATGGATTTCATGGGGCTGAACCCAAGGTGTTGGCAGGATCGCATTCCTTCCGGAGGTTCTAGGAAGAATACCTTTCCTTGATTTTTGCAGCCTCTTGAGACTGCCTTCCTTCCTTGCTTCCTGGCCTCTTTCTTCCATCTCCAGCAACAGGGGGTTTGAGTCCACACATTGTGTCACCCTGGCCTTCTCTTATGCTGCCCCCTTCCATTGTGACCCTTGTGATTACATCGGGCCCACCTGGATAATCCATGCTAAATCAGCTGATTAACAATCTTTTTTTAATTATTTTTTTGTGTGTATTTATTTTTGAGAGAGAGACAGAGTGTGAGCAGCAAGGGGGGATGGGGGGTGGGGGGCACAGAGAGAGAGGGAGACACAGAATCTGAAGCAGGCTCCAGGCTCTGAGATGTCAGCACAGAGCCTGACGCAGGGCTCAAACTTACGGAACACGAGATCATGACCTGAACCGAAGTTGGACACATAATCAACTGAGCCACCCAGGCGCCCCAACAATCTTAATTCCATACTCAACTTAATTCCCCTTTGCCAAGTAACACAACAAATTCCCAGGTTTCATGGATTAGGGTGTAGACTTCTTGGGAGGGGAAGGGGAGCTTATTCTGCCTGGCACACTGAGGGAGCCAGAGAGTAAAAGATGTCCAGAAATTGATAAAATTCACACAGACATAACTCACTGAAAGCACCTGCTACCACTGCCTACTGTCTGAGCATCACTTGTAAGGCATCTGCCTCTGTGCTATGGGCCTTATGTATATTTTGTGCATACATTTAATCCTCACATCTATCGAGTGATATTGGTATTAGCCCCACTTTTAGATTAGGAAACAGAGTCAAAGAGAAATTATGAAACTCGCTTGTGATCCATAGAAGCGTTCAGTAATGAGCCTCTTCATACCACTCCACACCTAGGCCCCCGGGGTCCTCCTCAGCTCCACACTGTGGGCCACACACAGCTCTGCATTTTCATAGTCCCCGTTTCCATAACTCACAGCCTAGATCCCGCTTAACTATACAGAAGGTAGAGTAAAAGGAGACCTGGCAAAACCCTCCAGCAGGTAACTCTTAAGGGATTTGTTTTCCCTCTTATTCTTGTTGTTCAAGGAGACAGATGATAATTAAAATGTCAGAGCCCTTCATGCTTCCCTGATCAAGATAACTACTTTACCACAGGTGATAGAAAGAAAAGGAGGAAAATGTCTGCTGTGGAGGAACATGGGTGATGATTCTGAGAAGGGGGCAAAGCTGGGGAAACTGATTCCCCTGGACTCAGGGGAGAGCCAACAGCAGCTCCAGCTGAACCAGAGTGAGTGCTCCCCTATAGGGTCTCCAGAGGCCTTCCCTTTCCAGCCCTCCTCCCAAATTCTCATTCTGACCAGCTTGAAGAAAGCCAATTCCCAGCAGATACATCCCACGGCTTGCTAATTCTATCCAGTCTCTCCAATTCAGTTAATTCCCAGTTTCAGTAACAGAAGCAGCAGCTGTCAAGATCAGCAGCTGTGTTCTTTGTCTCTAGCTCTACCTCTCTGCCTTCTCTCTCCAAGTTAACTGAGTGGATCACATACAAACTTCTGGGGGGGGAAAGGGAACACAGGTTCTGGGTAACATGAGAGAAGAAAGGAGAAATGAACTTGCAGGAGCTTCAAAGCGTCAGGTCGGCGGGAGACAATAGAGAGAATTCTTCTGCAACCTCCAAGTCCCAGTTTAACATAAAACAATCTCCTCAGTGCTCACACGCTCTCTAGAACATCCAGTTCTCAAACTTACTGTGACAAGGAAGCAGCTTTGTACCTTCCAGTGTATTGCAGACCGGTGCACGGTTCTACTGCGCGTGACCCGTGAGCAAGCTCACACCACACGTGACTCATGTTGCACAGCAACAATACCTGGACTGGCCTAGCCCATGGTCAAGAGACCATATGCATGGGTGTCAGGCCAATGTCAAGTTGCTATAAAAATTCCTACACATTCTAAGTTTCTGTATTTATCTCATTGACAAGCCACAATATCCTATACGCTTCATTGAGGAAGTATGATCTGTACAAAGATTTAAAGCATGTTAGCTGGCAAATTTCTGGAGGTAGCTTTAGGCAGAGGAAACAGCCAGAACAAAGGTGGGAGACAAGATGGCTAGAGTTCAAGGAGTGAGGGGAGAATTTAAAACGATGAGTTTCTGGGGGAACCTGAATGGCTCTGTTGGCTAAGCGTCCCACTCTTGATTTAGGCTCAGATCATGATCTCATGGTTGTGGGGTCTAGCCCTGTATTGGACTCTGTGCTGACAGTGTGGAGCCTGCTTGTGATTCTTTCTCTCCTTGTCTCTCTGCCCCTCCTCCCCCACTCTCAAAATAAATTAAAAAAATAAATAAATAAATAAATAAAAGCTGAGGTTCTGCAAGTGAGGGAGGTAGGAGGTCATGTTGGGTTTTGTAGGTTGTTGAAGGATTTTGAATTTATTTATCTTTTTACTCTGAGCTAAATGGTGTGAATTTTAGGATTTTGAGCAAAGGAGTGGCATGATATAGCTTCAGTGTCAGGGGGCAAGGCTGAAGGCAGTGAGCCCAGTCAGCTGTTGCAATAATTCAAGCAAGCGATACGGAAGGCTCAGACCTGGGTGTCAATGTTGGAGGACTGACAGGAAGTACCAAATTAAATATATTTTGAAGACAGAGGGTGGATAGGTTACTAGAGAAAGACAGGAGCCAAGGATGGTGCCATTGTTTTTGGCCTGAGCAACAGGAAGGGTGGAGTTGCCATCACGGAGTTGGGGAGGGTGTACCTGAAGTCAATTTGGTGGGAAAGAATCAGGAGTGTGATTTTCAACATGTTAAGATTGAAATATCCAATAGACCTCCAAGCTGAGATGAGAGATGTTGAATGGCAGTTGAGTAGACAAGTCTGGAGTGTGAGGGTGTGTATGGGGAGGAAATATAAGTGAGGGAGTTACCAGTATTTCAAGCCTCAGTGGGGTCACCAAGGGAGTAAATTTAGAGAAGAAAATACTCCAAAATTAAGAAATGAGGAAGAAGAGGAGGAACGGGTGAACGAGGGGTAGGATGGAAACCGAAAGTGTGGAGACCTGAAAGCCAGTGGAGGAGAGTGTCTGAAGTAAGAATTCAGGCAAATGTCTGAGCTGCACTTTCCACATCTGCCAAATGGGGATAGTAATGTCTCAAACAAAGTCACTGTGAGGATTATGAGTTAATCCATTTGATAAATATGTATAAAGTGTAGTTGCTGTTCTAGGTACTTTCATTTGAGTAACACACAGTTCCCTACCTCCAACGGGAGGTTACATATGTATGAAACACCTGGCGCCATGCCTGACCCCAGAAGGTGCTCAATAGATAATGTTACTTCTCTGCTCAGAATAGTAATTGCCTGTGTGTGGCCTATGTGGATTCACACTCTCCTCTGCTTCTTGAGACCAATTAAAATTACTTAGCACTAATTAGTTGGTATGGATAAGCAAGGGAATCTTTCCTTTCTTTACCACTGCAACCCTTTCACTCTAAAGCTCTAATACTCCATCGAATATGTGGGTTCCTTTTGTGATTAGGGAACGAGAAGAATCCACTTTGGGAATTACTAACTAGTCTTTACCTAGGCTGATCCAAGGGCCTGTGGTCCCCTGAAGGAGGCCAGAAGCCCAATCACACCATGTACACAACTCAGCCCGATTCCCCTCCTCCCAAGCCTAGAAGGAGGTGGAATAAAGCAAAGAGAGTTTCCAAAAAGGGAAAGGAATCAAGGATGGGTAGCCTCAAATAAGTGGCCTGGAAGGCCCTTCTTTACCCAAGGCCCATGGAGAGGCTTGGAGTGTCCATTGTGTACGTTTCCAGAATGTGCATGTGGGTTTATGTGTGTAAGACTCCTTTATTTCCCTGTAAGCCAAGCAGCCAGCTCCTTCAGTTGTCCCCTTTTGAGTATCCAAGCAGCCTACAGCCTGGAACAGCACCTTCCCCTCCTTTCCCTGCCCTCTCTCAAGCCCTCCTGTCGAAAGGATGCATCTGATACTGGGACCCGTGGGCCAGGTAACCAAGGCAGCCAAAAGCCCCCAGAGCCTAGGCAGGCCTACCTGAGAAAGCAGTCAAGGTGGGGCAGTTCCCCCCTGGCTATGTTCTTTCTCCCTTAATGTTGTCCTGCCCATCCGGGCTGCTGCTGAGGGCAGTCCTGTGGGGCCTGCTGTTTCCTGTATGGCTATGGGTGACATTGCTCCAGTTTCTCTCACATCGCCTTTGTTTTGATCTACAGAAGTCTGCTGAGTTTCTTCTGGGCCTTGTCATGTTAACAAAAACAAATGTAATAATATGCACTTGAAAAGGCTCGCATGTCTTGATATTTTAATAAGCTTTTGATTCTACAGGGACCTCTGAGGCTTTTAAAAGTTTAAAGTTAATAAAGAGAGTAAAAGAAAAAAATATGAATTGTTTTTAATTATTATTATACAGGATTAACCAAGCCAGTTGTGTATAATTAGACAGTAGCTACCTTGCATTGTAGAGGCAGTAAATAGGCCCACAGGGGGGCTGCCAGAAGGCTGAGGTGTTTACAAGACACTGGAGATGTTTTCGCCAAGCACATAATCCCTGTTGCAGTTACTATTGCTTTTATAATGGATGTGTTCATTACGACCAGAGACTAATCTGTGTATCTATCATCTTTCTAGCCCAGATGACTCTGGAGTGGGGGATGACAGTGGAGAGTGTACAATATAATTCGGTGGTAAAATTATTAAGAGAGCCTATTAGCATACAGCTTTTTTTTTTGTGGCTTTATTTTTGTTGCCATTGCTGAAAGGAATTTTAAGAAGTTAAATAAACAATTGCCAGAGGAGTGATGATTAAGATATTGCTAAGAAAGTTTTTTTTTTTTTTTTCCCTTAAATACCTCCAGCAGTGAAAGCAATGGGCCAGGAGTCCTAGGCCTTTGTTATGAATCCGTCTATGACTTTAGGGAATTCATTCATTAATTTAACATTTATTGAGTGCTGCCATATGCCAGGCGTTGTCGTAAGTGTTGTTGGAGGAAAATAATGACTAAGAAATACTGGATCCTTCTACCTAGGTGTTCTCAAACAGAGATATCCCTCAGAGTTGCCAGGGGAGCTTCAACATACAATTAATCAGTGAAGACCCCAGCCCAGACTTAATAGAGCTGGAAGCATTTCCAGGATATGACCTGGGCATAGGCATTTTGAGAAAGTGTTTCAGTAATTCTGAAGGTCTCTGACTGGAGTGGAAGTGAATATAATTACACAATAAAATATATGAGTGCTATGAAAGAAGAGTGTGCTCTGAGCTTCCAGTTCTTTATTTTTATAGTGGCAATAATAATACCTGTCCTATATATCTATGTTAGGTCGGGTTCCCAAGGGAGCACCCTCCAAGAAGGAGCATGTAGGAAGTTTACTGAGGCGTGCTCTCAGGATAAGCCATCTTTGGGAGTGAAATGGACTAGTCATTGGCGCCTCCCTGGCAGGGATGTGATTTGGGGCAAGGCAGCTCGCTCCAGCTCGGGGCCAATTCCTGGAGTGGATCAGCTGACAGCCATCAGCTACCACCTCCACCCGCAGTCCCACTAGGAGGAGGAATGAGACCCTTAGTCTTGAAAGGGCATCTGGGTGACATGCCACAGCATCCGCTACAGTATCCTACAGAAACAGATGTTGAAATGGAGACTAGGAACTACTTCAGAAGATAAGAGGTTGCTCATTTTCTATTATTAACCCATAAATAGATTTGCTTTTGACAGTGGCTTTTGAATTCTATGCATTTTCGATGTGAGAATGATCTATGACATATGTTGCCTCATGATTACCACGGTTGATTAGGCTGAGCTGGCTGGCTGGGCTAGCACCCTATTCTTCTCCCAAAGCTTCTTGGGTCCTTCTAAAAACTGCACCTGACCACTTGGGCTGAGAAGGTACATTTCCAGGGAGAGAATAATCAACTGTTGATAAGAGACATAACGGGGCTGAGCTACACACTTTACACCTGCTTGCACACTTTACACACTTTACACCAGGTTGCACGTTCTACTTGGCGGCATACCGTAGCCACATCAAAAGTGGGAGTTCTTTTATTTACATTTGTTAAATATTTTTCCTACTCAAAGATGAGTTGCTGGAGTCATCTCATGCATTCAAACAAAGAGCTTAAACTCTGTGCTTCTCCATTCCAGCATCTAGAAATGCAGGGGCTAATTAAAATGACCTTTAAGATCCATCTCTCCGGCTCTAACATTCTATGATCCCTTGAGTATTTATCTGGGGCTGGGAGAACCATATTTCCTCCCAGACAAGAATAGGCAATGTAAGGAGACCTCCACACAGAAGCCTGTTTTGCTAGAGTGGAAGCATTATAAAATTCCTCTAATGTAACAACAAACCTGCAAGGAGATTTTTTTTTTCTATGCAGTTTCTCCACTGCCATCTCTTCCATATCTACACTGGAGCTGGGAGGTCAATAAGTACTTAGCCATGACTGCAGGTGAGATGCAAATAGGAAGACAATACCAACAGGACGAAGAAAAATGATTGAAATTGGGTACAAAGTTGAAGCCTCCGCCATTGTCTTGGCTGGACATATATTACAATTAATCCTCAAATCATGTTTACCCATGTTATTGATGCAGTTAAGCAATCAGGATGAGAAGTATCAATTTAAACAAAAAACTTTACATTTATTTAAAGAGCCGTCTCTCATCAAGCTGCTCCATGTCTCAGCATGGTCAAGAATATTGTAAATAACAAAATACGCTCCATGCAGCTGCCCTGGAGCCCAGAACTCCCTGTTCTGGGAATTGAAAACTGCAAAGCGGTTCACTGGGGGATAGTAAGCTGAAGTATAAGTGGTTAGAGCTAGATGGATACTTGGAACTCGAGAATGCTGGTTGTAAGCCTAGATGGCAAAGTGGAGAAGAGTTTCCAATGTATTCGCTTGGTTTTTAGGACTTTGAGTTTCAACCACAGGCCATTGGATATACGAATAGGTATTTGTATAAATACATGTCTGTATAACATTTACATAATTTTCTTCTCCCTGGGCGGGAACCAGAGATGAAGCCACCAGGATAACCGGCTAGGCTTGGGACCAGACCACTTTGGGGACCTGAAAAGGAACTTTGGAGGTGAGGCAGTTGCCAGGATTTGGGAACTTGGAAGACTGAATGAAATGACAAAATGGTTTTAAAAAAGATAAAAGAATTACTTTGGAGCAGAATTGGCTAGGAGGAATGCTAATGGTCTGCTTTTATTATGTCGTACAGAAAGAGAAATCCTGAGAAGCCACAAAGAACACTCAGCCCCATGGAATAACTGTGAGGTGTAGAAGAGGAATTTAAAAAGAAAAATTTGAGACAGGCATTAGGGAAGAGACAGAACTTCCATATTCCGAGGGGACAGTGAGCACACTCAAGGCATTTAAAAATTGAGGTTGAATTAAACTCTTGGAAATATTTTCTATTGTCGGCAACGATTCTGTGCTGGCCCAGTGGGATGGAGTACATCATCTAACAAGACGTTTTCATTTCTAATTTCTTTAACTCCATGGAAAATCCTTCCTGAATTCTCCACAACTCTCTGGGTGTTTACTAAGTGAAATAACTTAGTGCCCTCCACAGCCCTCACTAACATACTATCTACTTGTTCCTCCAAATCAATAATAAACACATTAAATAACATTGGTCCCCAAACGGACCCAAATGCACCACATTATTAACCTCCCTCCACTCCAGGAGACCAACTGACACTCTTTCCTGCTGCTTAGCTGGTTTTGTGAAAACCCCCAGACTTTGATTGCTCCTGCCCAGCTTAAAGAACAGTCGAACTCTGCTTCCGTTCTTTCCTGACTAGCGCTGCATTACTATCAGGCTGGGGGCCTGGACTCCTGGGTGCCGGGGGTTGGGGATAACCCCAGTCCATGTGATGGGAGGCCCACGTGATTGAGCAAAGAAGGAAAAGAAAACAGAAAAAAAAGTTTATTGTTCTGGCTGAAAATTCAATTGCTCTACCATTTTTCAATCCCATTGAGAAATGCCAATGTTCTTTCCCACCGTCTGGCAGTGGCAGATTTGACCAGGTGTCTCCACACAGAGTGGGTTCTCACAGTTGGGCTGCGTGTGTGTCATAAAGCTAAATAAGGAGCCAGTTCAGTCCGCCACCCCCCTTTGCTTCTGCCGGCCAGACACACTTCCCCATATGACAGTCTTATAAATAGCTGCTAAGCAGCTGGTCCTCCTCTCACCTCCTGACTCCATCAGATTCCCCCACCAGAAGCCCCTGACAGTCATGCAGCTGGGAGCTCTCCCTTTTCCTCCTTCTCCCCTCTGTACCCTCCACCTCTGACATGTGGCCACCCCCTCAGCTATGTCCACTATAACTACCCAGGGATTGACTTGGGTGGGAAAAGGACTCAAGGAGGTGAGGGCTGGATTTGACCACAGAAGCAAGCTGTCACCCAACTAAACGAGGGGATGGAAGGTTGGGAGACACCGCAGTGAGACACCCGACAGCCTATAGTCCAGGAGCCAGATGGCTGACCCAGCAAAAATCCCAGGAATCATTCTGGAGTGAGTCAAACATTATAAATATCTGTGGGTATCTGCTATGCCTCTATACATGTACATATTTGAGGATCGTTTTCGGGCAAATAAATATATAATAAATGCATTATTATTAAAGTTTACAAAGTACTAAGAATATATCCTGAGTTCAAATTGAAGGTAGGATTTAGAATAAGGAAAATATGTAAAAGAAAGATTTGGAAGCCAATATGTAATAAGGAGGTGATAAAGTAGAAGTGTTTTCTTCCTAAATACTGTTGACATTTATAAAAACTCAGGCACTACTTCACATGGTATCAGAGCTGCAGGGATGGCCGAAGGGACTCAAGTCATTTTACAGGAATTAATTGAGTGCCACTATGTGCCAGGCAGGTGATGCAAAGAGGCATCTCCTGGTCTTGATCAGCCCCTGGGCTGGTGACACAGCCACACAAGTAGAGGGCCAGTAGATGGTGTAGAAGGTGGAGTGGTCAATTTTGCTTTTGGGAAAGAGCATTGTGGGGGTCTACAGAGAGGATACAAGGCAGTCTAATCTATATGGACAGCAGGAGGTCAGGTAGGAGACAATGTATAGTTGTGGCAGGTCTAGGAAATAGTGAACAAACAGATCTCGATTGTCACCTGAAGAATCCTTCCATTTTCTTGTCTACTTAACATGGGTGGACCTGAATGTTTAAATCTCTCATAGTTTAAATCTCCTATTAGGGAGTCTTCAAGATAAGTTTCCCAAAATACCCACACATTTCACTGTAAATGCGTAGACATGCCTGCCACTGAGGGACCCTTCACAGACTGGACATAATCTCTGCCACAGCTAATGTTGGCCCAGGACTCCCTCCTGTGTTAACACACACCTAAACACTATTTGGCTCTTTCATGGGCAAGGCAAAGGCCCAAGGGCAGATACAACAGAGATCACTGTGAAGGGGGAGCACAGACACATCCTGAAGTGCTGGTGGGGCCCAGGCAGAGGGCAGGTAGACAGGGCTGGGCAGAAGCTGGCAATGTCCTCTTCAGAGGTCAGCCAATTTGCCACATTCTCAGGGAAGGCTTTTCCAGCCCTTCATTATATATTTTCATCACACCATGTATCTTTTCTTCACAACTCCATTGTCCTTGTATGATTATTTATTGATGTACGTTCCTTTCTAGAGGACAGTCAGCAGAATGGCTTTCTTTTCCACCGAATTTCCGACTGCTATCACCTGCCTTGCATTCAGGAAATAACTATTTCTTAAAAGATTATAGGAGCTGGTATATATTGAGAAGTTTATATTATACAGTTTAACCTTCAACAACTACTCTTGAAATAAATAATAATTGACCCCATCTTACAGATGAGTGAATGGAGAATCAAAGGATTGAGTAACTTACCAATGTTAATGAGTAGCTGAGCTGGGGCTGAACTCTGGCCATCTGACTTTAGAGTCCATGCATTACCACCTTGCATGGGCTAGGACAGGCCACCAGGTGGGCCTGGTGGCTGAAGAGGAAAGCAGAGTGGCCCAGCGAGGGAGAAGCAGAGAAAGTGTCAGATAAAGTGGTGGGGGGGCATACAGAAATCCACTCGTCCGTTTCTGCGGAAGAGGCCTGGAATTCTGGCTTCACCACTAGCTTGCCTCCATCTCAGCTGTTTCGAGAGTATTTTAGCCTGTGAGTGAGGCTGGTCTTCCTTAACAGATGCTGCCCACCCACTTGGACTGGTCTCCCCAGCTGTGCATTGCTGTATTCAAGCTGTTGAATGTTTCCTCAGGTGTCCCAGAGGGAGCAGGTGCCTCCAGCTCCTTACAAAGCCTTTCCTACTGTCACCCCTGACCTAAGCCCTGTTCTTGGGAGCCTTGGCACAACAGGTGAGAGGCCAGGTGGCTGGGGATTCAAGGGTCACGGAGTTTCTGGGAAATACAGAAGGCGAGACTCACAAAGATTGTCATCACATGGTTAAATCTGAAGTGGCCCGTGACCCCTCAGAGCCTGGGATTTGGATGGTCTCCTGCAAGTCCGAGACTTTCTCTATGTCAAAGCTATTTCATTACTTCTAAGTATTAATTTGATACCAACTGAACAATATTTTGTAATGTCCTGAAAGTCAACCTGGCTTCATCAGAGTAGTTTTCTTCAGTGAACTGAACCTGTTAAGTGCTCTCTACTTATTGTCTCGTTTGATGCTCACCTGGTGATTAGGTATTAGTATCTGAAGTTTACAGATGAAGAAACCAAGGCTCAGAGGAGCGACTGTAATTATTGGATGTTGTCAGGGAGTGAATGGTGGTGTTGGGAGCAGAACCTTGATCTTTCTAAATGTAGAGTTCAACATCTTGGCAATCACGGAATTCTGGGTTAATAACTCATTATGGCTGCTAAGATACTACCTGTACATTTTTTTCCATTTTTGGCTCTTGAAAATGAGATCCTTTGAACAGTCAGATCCGTTACTTATAATATTGTAAGTAGTTAATGTGAGAGTTTCTTTCTTAATCAACAATTTGATTATTTAATGACTTTTTTTAAGATATGAGGAACCAAACTAAAAATCCCATCTCAGTCTGCAGTCCAAAATCTAGGGGACCTAACCTTTCTTTTCTTAAAGAAAAGCGCCAGGGGGAGAAAATGGGGGCAACATTGTTTGAATGGTTTCATTTGGGGATTATTATTATTATTATTGGTGCTCAACTGAACAACAGCTTTTGTCTAAAAAATTAAATGTGACAAGAAATTAATCCACATTGTGATCTAATTATTTTTAGAATTATGAGAAAAATGTAAGGTGTCTCAAGCATTTAGCTTTGAAAAGTGTCTGTGGAAATTAACTTTCATTACCTTTCATAAAGGTTTTTAGTTTTCTTGCCATCCTTAAATGGCATTTTCAACAGTCACTAATACCACTATTGCTGTCATGTAAGGACACTAGCATAGAAGGCAGTGTTCCATAAAAAGCCTGACTTTAAAGAACATGTGACTTGTGATGGTCTGGGCTTGTTCAAAGTGTAATTTATTAAATTCGTGAATCAGAATGTAGAGTAGGATCAGACACCCAGCCAGTTTCCTGACTTCCTCACATCTCTGAAGGATCAACGGTTAAGTACGAAGGAATATCAAACACAGGGAGCTTCCTTAAGGGATGTGAAAAGTAATAGCAATTTGACCTTTGAAAATTAGATTACATTGGACTCAATATAATGCAAAAGTGGAATAGAATTAGTTAAGTGAATTAAAAATATTGGAATTAGGAAAATAGAAATCGTGATTGTGGCATTTTTTTTATAACAAATGCTTTAGAAATATTCAGTACACCCATCTTCCCCAAAATATGTCCCTCCCTGTTGTAGGCCCCAGTGACCTATATACTGGTTATTAAAGTTGATCTTTGGGGAAAAGTCACTGAATCCAGAAGACATCAACCAAACTTAAAAGGTAATCTGGGAAGGAACTTGTTATGTTGTCTATTCTTAGGAAAAGTGCTGTTTATTACACCATTCAGGAAAGAACAAATCACAGGTTAACTACCAGTTTTGTACCAGAAGTAGCAGAAATTCTATTGTGAGGAGAGTGAAGGGAAAGTAACAGGAAAGGGAGAAAACATATGGCCTTCACAAGAGAGGGAGCCACAGCGAGTAGTGAGTGGAAAGTGCAAAACCCCCAGAGCTGAGGGAAGTAAAGAAAGGAGCTCTGGGCATGGAGAAAGCCAAGAGATGCTAAACTTTATTTACTACGCAGTTCTGTGGCCCTTTCTGCCATTTGAGATCCAAAGTTCAATGCTAGCACATGGTTGGCTATCTGCATTCTTTTTTTTTTTTTTTTTTAATTTGTTTGTTTTTGAGAGACAGATAGAGACAGAGCACAAGTGGAGAAGGGGTAGAGAGAGAGGGAGACACAGAATCCAAAGCAGGCTCCAGGCTCTGAGGTGTCAGCACAGAGCCTGATGCGGGGCTCGAACTCACAAACCTCGAGATCACGACCTGAGCTGAAGTCGGATGCTTAACCAACTGAGATACCCATGTGCCCCAGGCTATCTGCATTCTTTAAAAAAATTTTTTTTGTTTAACATTTACTTATTTTTGAGACAGAGAGAGACAGAGCATGAATGGGGGAGGGTCAGAGAGAGAGGGAGACACAGAATCCCAAGCAGGCTCCAGGCTCTGAGCTGTCAGCACAGAGCCCGACGCCGGGCTTGAACTCACGGACTGCGAGATCCTGACCTGAGCCGAAGTCTGACCCTCAACCGACTGAGCCACACAGGTGCCCCCTGTCTGCATTCTGAAACATCTAATCTCCTGAATAATATTGTTAAGCCCCAGCGAAGATTGTCTTACGTCCTCAAAACAAAAGGCGACCACATCTGAATTCCATGGAGGTCTATGGTTAGGTGGGAGATGATGGGGGTGGATTCTGCCCCAGAATACAAAGAGGAATTCAACAGTGGAAGCACTTAGGTGAGATAAATGACAAACTAACCTGTCAAATTCATCCTCTCACAAATCTTGAATGCAATGAATTTACATAACAAAGCACCATTTCCCAATGGTGTCAAGTATCCGTTTGCTTGCTTCTCTTCTTACTCCAACTGGGAATTACAAAGTACTCACACATGAGTATGACATTCACAACACTTACACATGGCTGCCAATGTGTATTACTCTGAAATTTGTATGTACACATGGGTCTATATGTAACATGAATGAACATGATACTGATGCTTTACATTGACGGGTAGGTGGGAATTTAAGAGTAGGGTTGCAAATAGTTTTTTTTTTTTTTTTCCAATGAGACTATGTGATAAGATTTATTTTTAAAAACTTAAAAATCTAGCTTTTATTATTTTATTTTAGTTTTTTATTCTCAACTTAGTTAACATACAGTGTAGTCTTGGCTTCAGGAGTAGAATCCAGTGGTACATCACTTACGTGTAACACCCAGTGCTCATCCCAAAAAGTGTCCTCCTGAATGCCTATCACCAATTCTCCCCACCCCCTCAACCCTCAGTTTGTTCTCTGTATTTAAGAGTCTCTTATGGTTTGCCTCCCTCTCTGTTTTTATCTTATTTTTCCTTCCTTTCCCCTAAGATCATCTATTACGTTTCTCAAATTCCACATGTAAGTGAAATCATGTGATATCTGTCTTTCTCTGACTTATTTTGCTTAGCATAATAGCCTCCACTTCCATCCACGTTGTTGCAAATGGCAAGATTTCATGCTTTTCCGTTGTTGTGTAGTATTGCATCATATATATATATATATGCATATATATGCATCATATATATATATATGCATATATATGCATCATATATATATATATGTATATATATATATATTGGCTATTGTTGTTAGCCAAGAATTGGCTATTGTTGATAGCACTGGCATAAACACTGGGGTAAATGTGCCCCTTTCAATCAGCATTTTCATGTCCTTTGGATAAATTCCCAGTAGTGCAATTGGGTCATAGGGTAGTTCTATTTTTAATTTTTTGACAAAACTGCACACTGTTTTCCAGAGTGGCTGCACCAGTTTGTATTCCCACCAACAGTGCAAGAGAGCTCCCCTTTCTCCACATTCTTGCCAACATCTGTTGTTTCCTGAGTTGTTAATTTTAGCCATTCTGTAAGGTGGTATCTCATTGTGGCTTTGATTTGTAAAATCTAGCTTTTGAATGTTTATTTTATAATTATTAAAATGATAAATTATCATAATTCGTATAGTGCTTTTTAATTTTAATAGGTTATTTTGAATATTTTAAAAGAAAAATATTTTTATTGTAAAAACACATCACATAAAATTTATCATCTTAGTCATTTTTAAGTGTATAGTAGTGTTACTATATGCCTTTTGTTGTACAACAGATCTTTAGAACATTTTCATCTTGCAAAGCAGAACCTCTATATCCTTTCAACAATAATTCCCCTTGCTCTCCCCTTTCCAGACCCGGGCAATCATAACACTGCCTTCTGTTAAAAGAAAAATTATTTTAAAAATATAAAACAATTTTAACTTTTTTATTTAAAAAAAAAATTTTTTTTTCAACATTTATTTATTTTTGGGACAGAGAGAGACAGAGCATGAACGGGGGGGGGGGGGGGTGGGGGCAGAGAGAGAGGGAGACACAGAATCGGAAACAGGCTCCAGGCTCTGAGCCATCAGCCCAGAGCCCGACACGGGGCTCGAACTCACGGACCGCGAGATCGTGACCTGGCTGAAGTCGGTCGCTTAGCCAACTGCGCCACCCAGGCGCCCCTAATTTTAACTTTTTTAAAATTTACTTTCATTTGCATTTTAATGAAAATAAATTTTTCACATTTTTATATAAGCTAATAATATAACTATATCTTAATGTTTTAAGATATTTAGACGTTACTCTTAATAGAACACAAATTATATGAAAATGTTACCTAAAACATCTTAATTAATGATTTTGTTAAAATGAATGAAAAATTTTTATGACATAAATATATGATAGTTTATGAATTATGTATATCTTTATTTTGTTATTCATTCAAACACCTTCAGCTCATCAACGGAACACTCAGACATATGCAATAACAATTAATTCAGTCATTTTTGACATTTTGCCAACTTTAGATCATATAAAGGCTATAATTTTACCTATATTTTTCAATTTTGTCTCTATGAAATATATTTGTCAAGGAAGGGAAATAGAACATATTTTAACAGCTTATTAGCTTTAAATATTTCGGCATATGGTATGCGGGTGTTTATTTGTCATCTTGTCCTGGCCCCTAAAATATGGGCTGCCTGATTTCAATTGCATGCCTAATTATCTGTCTTTACCAGGCTACCATAAATTTTGGAAGAACAATTATTTGTTTTGCTTATTGTATCTCCTGTGTCTGGTATAGACCTGGTATATAATTGATCCTCCTAGAAATGAGTTGCCCTTCATTGAACTTTGAAGTCACCTTCATTGATGACAACTCATTGAGCTATTGAGCGTGGGCCACTGTATTAAAAATTCACGTTATGTGCACACTAAGTACTACAGGCAGTAAGTCTTGCTAAATCCAAGACTATAATATGGGGATAATATTACCTACTTCACAGGGTTGTTGTGAACATTTGAAAAGATAATTCATACGAAGAACTTAGCACAGGGCTGGCGCAGAGTATCCACCCAGTTAAATGGTGGATGGTGGCAGTAGTAGAGGGAGTAATCAGTGAACGTTGGTAGTAGTAGGGATAGCTGTAATTGTGGTAGTTGTAAGCAGTGATGCTGATAGGGAAGTTCAGCAGTGAACTGTATCTTTGGGCTCAGAGGGTCAGGAAAGGCATTATGAAGGAAAACATAGAGGTATTAGAGAGTTGAGGGTACTTGAAAGAATGTTATTTTTTAAAAGATATATCAAGGAGTCTAAGCTGGCAGAAAAAAAAAAAAAACTGAAGAGGGGCACCTGGGTGGCTCAGTCGGTTGAGCGTCCGACTTCGGCTCAGGTCATGATCTCAGGGTTTGTGAGTTCGGAGTCCCACATCGGGCTCTGCGCTGATGGCTCGGAGCCTGGAGCCTGCTTCGGATTCTGTGTCTCCCCCTCTCTCTGCCCCTTCCAAGCTCATTCTCTGTCTCTGTCTCTCAAAAATGAATAAACGTTAAAAAAATTTAAAAAAAAAAACTGAAGAAAGACAAAGTAGAGGAACCCACGGGTCAGTTGGAGAAAGAATAGGGTGGTAGCACTGAGTGGTATAATTCACAAAAGAACTGGCATGGAGGGAAAGAAGGCAGGGGAATCACAGTTAAGGTGTAGCAGCAGAAAGCAGAGAGTACTGACTCAACCTTCCTGCTAGCCTTGAGGCATACTAGATGGGAGAGAATTAACAGCCAGATCTTGAAAGGGGTGAGGAGATGCAAAATCCTTGGGGAAGGTCCTCCTTGAGAAGAGAGTTAATGAGAGCACTCTGAGAAATGATTATATACCTGTGGGTTGGGGGGGGGGTGTGGAATATGGCAATTCCAGACAGCAAAGTAGAAGTTTTGTTGGTAGCAGGTAGGGACTGGGGAGCTGGGTCAGGAGCAAGGAAGAAAATGGTGATGGAGCAATTCAGCAGGATATGAAGATCTGAGTTTGTTGAGAATCCATTCACTATGGAGCTTATGTTTGCTGCTCTGACTGATGAAAACAGGGAGGAGAGGTATTGTGAATTTATTTTCACCAGTTTCCTTGGAAAGGAATAATATATCATCACAGTCCTGTCACCAAACGTGTCTGAACTTAGATAAATGACGCAGCTTTCTGTGACCATCTCTTCATTTAAAATATAAACTCAGTAATACTTGCCGTGTGTATCAATGAACATTTAAATATATATTTATTATATATGTTTAAATATATAAAATCTTAAACATAATAAAATTTTAATATATATTTAAATATACATATTATGTATATATACAGTTGAAGGCTTAGAAAAAATTTTAAATGCTTTTAAAATATAAGGTATGATTATGATACTCATATATCAAGTCGGATCATGTTCTCAGTTCAAATATTCCAAATACACTAGTGCTGTAAATATGTGGAGACCTGTGAGATATGAGCTTTTACTGCTTGCTAGATTTTTGTGAGACATGAATGATTCAGAACACTGGTCCTAACAATAACCTCAACCATCGATATGTTGCAAGTCAAGTTGGATGAAGAGGTACATGAAGAAAGAAGAGTAAAGATTAGAAGAAGGTAGGCTAAACAACTAGATGGTTCCATGAAACCAAAGAAGAGGTTGTGGTGGAGAGCACAGATAAGTCTTCTACTTCCCAACTGGAGCCATGGCTCCATTCCGTGCCACACAATGCAGCAGTCTTGAGTGGGGAAATAAAGAAGAACTTAACAGGATAGAAATTAAATTAGCAACGTGAAAGGACCTGAGTCATATTTGGGTAGAACAGTGATATTACTTCCCTGGATGTAGCAATATTTTTTCCCCAAAGCTTGGCCATGTACAGCTTTAGTCATACATCTCTCCAGAAAGTTTTAATTCACGTATTTTCTCCTGTGTTAATGTATCACATTGAGTGTTGACAGACTAGGCATTTAATTATCTCAGATTGCTGTACTTTCCTTCTTGAATAATGAACTGGATCCTGTACCAAAGTGTGAAGTACATACAACTTCTCTGAGACACGGGGGACTCTTCCTGAAGTTGCATGGGGATTCAGCTATTCACATATACCCCAAGGGGGTAAGTGAAGCAATTATCTGGAGATTTCAGGAAAACTACTGACTTGTCTTAATTATCTGGATATAAGTAAAATCCAATTTCAACAAACTTTAAGACACTAATTGTTTTGAATATTGAATATTGTTTGCAAGAAGTATGTCATCATTTGGGCATTAGACCTCTGTTATATAGGTAGTTATCATTGTAATGATGTCTGTTATAATCAGATTTAACCTTCTTAAACTATCTAGAAAGTGGCCTTAAATGATCTTTTTTTTTTTTTAAGATACATAATCCACTTTGAGTAAACACAAACAGAAAATGCACTTATCAGTGCTATTTGGACTTGCAGACTGTGAACTCTGCCATACTCTAGTTGTGGTTCTTGCAAAATAATTTATTCCGAGTTCACTGAAATGAAGGCAGCAATGGGTTTGGCTTCCTTATCCTAGTCAGGTTAGCATTCCAGGATGTTCGTTTAAATCAGCTTACACATGGTATTGTTCAGATGTATCTGAGCAGTGCCTTCCCTTAGGCTGGCCCTTCATGTGGACTGGTTATATGAGCTGCTGCATGTGGCAAGGTCATCACTCCCAGTGCCCAGCCTTCCCCCTCAACATGTTTAGGCAATACTACAAGAGGGGTTCTAAGTAGTTTCTCTGTAAGCATCTTTACCTCAAGCATTTTCACCGGAAGCATTTTTACCACATAACCAATTGGCTGTAAGGCAATTTTGCTGTAAAAGAAAATCACAAAAAAATAAAAGGTGGACATTCATTAAAAAGAATATAATGAAACATGAAAAATGAACAACAGAATTTTAAAAACTTTATTTCAAAATACAGTCATTTGATTACATTTAGAATGTGTGTAGTTTCAGGCAATACTGTGCAAATAACTGATTTTATTTTGTGAATTGTACCTAAGCACTTGTCTTCTAAGTCTTTCGTTCATAGTATTATACTTTCTTTTGGTTGTTGATTCATCTTGCTCAATATTGCACTTTTTCTATTTTTACTAAAATTTCTTCCTTCATTCAGAGTCAGTTTCCAAATATTAGGATATATATTTGCAATTGACCTTTGTATTGCCTGTTGAAAGCTTTCTCCACTGCTCTTTATTCTTGGCATGTTGTTACATGTCCATTGATGGATATTCCGAAGTTCTATGGGAAGCATAGGATCAAAACTCTGCACCAGTGTATAGACCATCATAAGGGCTGAGATTTATATAATATAAAATCGAAGTTCTGTGTCAATGGAGAAATGAAACCAAACTGTCAAACCAAACTGTCAACCAGTTATTTTTTTATCTTTTTACAGCAAAATTGCCTTATGGCCACTTAGTTATGCGGTGAAAATGTGTGCGGTGAAAATGCTTGCAGCAAAGATGTCTACAGCAAAGATGCTTATGGTGAAAATATGGAACAGGAGGGTATGTGGGCTTGCCACCTCATATTTTCATGCCACTACAAAGTCTTTAATTACTACCAGACCACAAGGGGTTGAGTCCCATTAAGAAATAGAAGAGCAATACACCAATTATCTGAAGGCCTAGCATAGCATCTTACAACCAGAGGGTGCTAGAATATTTACTAAGTAAATGAGAATGTATCTATGGTGTGCCCGATATTCAAACACAGCTGCCACAGAACTATCTAAAAAAAAAAAAAAAAAACCTGCTTCACACACATTTATAGTTTGATCCAACTTTCCATCTCAACTTTAAACCTCAATTTTCAACCACCCAACTGACATCAGCATTTTAAGGCCCCATAAGCCATTCAAAATCAACATTCTAAAAAGCTGGTATGGCAGGCATCCCCTAAAATGGCAGCCAATGATCCTGATCCTGCCTCTTGGTATTCATGCCCTTGTGCAATCCCCTCCTCTGCAATACGCTGGGTCTGGCAACGTGCTTCCAACACACAGAATGTAACAAAAGTTATAGGACATTAATGGTGGGTTTAGGTTCCCCAAAACCTCTGGCATTTGTGTTGCTTGCCCTCTCTTGCTCCCTCATCCTGTCTCTCCTTTGTTCACACTCTCTTTTTCTTAGAGCCCTTGCTCTAAGGGGAAACAAGCTGCCATGCTGTGAGTAGCTCTGTGGAGAGGCCCATGTGGCAAAGAACTGATATCTTAGCCAACAACCAATGAGAACCTGAGGCCTGCCATAGCCACGTAATTGAGCGTGTAAGTGGGTTGTCTGAGACCTCACAACAGCTATGTGAGTGAGCCTAGGCATGGATCCCTCTGAAGAAGTCTTCAGTCTCAGTCAAGCTTGAGAAGAATGCAGTCCCAGGTGACACCTTGATTGTACCCTGTGAGAGACCCTGAGTCAGAAACACCCAGAAATCCGTGTCTGGATTCCTGACCCATAGAAAATGCAAAATAATAAATGTTTATTGTTTTAAGCTACTACTTTTGGTAGCTAAAAACAATATATATTAGATAACCAATATAGCCAGTCCTGTGTTTTCTAGGGTATTATAACAGTCGAATAAATGGTATCCTTGCTCCATACTGCATTTTCTTACCACAAATCCAATCATACTCACCTTATTAAAAATATTTTATGGATCCTTATTGCTCTAAAAGAAAAATTCTAAAAATCCAGCACAGAACATCCTAGCTCCTTTGTAATTTGGCGTTTACCTGCAGCTTTTCGACCTATTTTCTGTTAGTGCTACCACTCTAAATGTCTCTGCTCCAATGACACCAAATTACCGGCAAATTCCCAAGCACACCACATATTTTATGTTCTTCTATTTTGTCTTGGCTATTCCTTCTGTCTGGAATGCCCTCTCCACCTTTCTCCTCTTTCTCCTGGAAAACTGCTACCCATCCTTCAGGCCCCAGGCTCTGATCTTCCTCCCTGGAAAGCCTTCTCTGTTACAGGCAAACTGAGGCACTCCCTCCTCTGTGGTCCCACAGTTTTTGCTCCTATCACATCGTAGTGTCTCTGACTAGAACACAAATTACTCACAGGCAGGAAACTTGATTCCTAGAGCATGATCATTAAAAGCAAAGAGTTGGGAGCCAGGCTGATGGTGTTAAAAATCCTGACCTTACCTCTTCATTTAGCGGTGAGCCTTGGACAAGCTTTTAAACCTAAGTCTCAATTTCCAAATCTGTAAAATGAGGATGATAAAAGAACCTACCTATAGGGTTGTTTTATAGTTCAATGAGGTATGTGGAAGGTACTCAGCACAGTGGCTGGTGGTACTAAGAGTTCAGTACATGTCATTTTTACTCATATCTATAACCACAGAGACTAGCATATAGTACAATTTCGATTAACATTTCATGATCCTCGGAGAATTATTTGCATTTCCAATGGGGACAAAAGTAGGCAAAGAAATAAATGTTATAATAGTGGAATTTCAGACATTCTGGATACCTGTTTTGCTTCCTTCTAAGATTGGTCCTAGGTATTAATAGAAAACAGCTAATAAATTAACAGGTAAGAGACGGAGCAGGGTTCATTTATTCAGTGGTAACTATTTGTGAAAAGTCTGGAAATGAAAAGATTTTCCCCAATAATTAATGAAGTGATTGTAGTGTTGAGGATGAAGAAACCATTTGCATTAAAAAAAGTTGCCAGGGTATCAATTTGAAGAGCTTTGACAAGCTCTTTCAAGTGGTAGGATGCAGTAGAAGAGGCATAGGCTGAAGAGTCTGAAGACCTGAGTTCTAGATCCAACTCTGCATTTATTGGTATGTCTTAGGGGAGGACATACTCATGCCATCTGTGAATGGGGATTGGCAATACCCATTCTTCCTAATTCACAGCAGGTTGGGAGGAGCAAATGAGACCATGTATGAGAAGACAATGTTAGAAAGTTTAAGAAAACAGAAATGCATGATGTCTGTATTTTTTGTGGTTTCCTATTTAAATAAGAAATAGTCAAGCACGTGTAAGGACAGCAATGAAAGACATAATTGATTCTGCTTATGTAAATGTGTTTTTTTTTTCTTATATGCTTTCCAAAAAACTCAAAAGGAAGTCATAAGACTAAAAGTCATTTTAAGGAGATTTTTTTTTTTTTTAATTGGAGTAAAAGTGATTTTTCTTTTTTGGAACTAACAGAACACGACTTTAAAAAAAATGAAAAAAAGAAACCCTGAGAGATCCAATATTTATCACAAAGGAACTAAAAATTAAGAGCTAAGAAATAGCTTCTTTACTCAGTGCTTGAGTTCTTAAAGATGTCATTGGGCCAGGTAGATCAACTCTTAAATATTAGCAAGCCTCTGTATTTCCCAGGGGTCTATCTGGAATCTCTCCGTGGTCACTTAAACAACTTGTCTTGAAGGGGGAAACTTACCTGATCTTTTCCAAAACCTCTGTTGTAAGTAAAAAAATCAAATGCAAAAGACAACTCCAGGTAAACTAGATAAACATGATTCATTCCAGTAGAAAACAAATAATGAAAGAAAGTGGTAGACAACCAACATGGTCCACATATTAAATGGGGTATTCCGATTCTAGAGGTTTCTTCTTTGATGATCTCTCAGAGATAAAAACCACTTTTCACAATTTGAAACAAAAGTAAATGGAAGTTTGCAATGCTAAGAACCCCTGTGGAAATAAGGCGAAATAAGACAAGGCCTTCAGACCTGTGAGAAAAATCAATCTGATGGAAAATTGACAAACTTGTTTAACGTGAGGCACCAGAGCTAAGGGCTGACCTCAGAGACCTCCACTGAGACACCCGTGAAGTTCCCGTCAGTTCCCTTAATCCGTTCAATTACACAACAGCATTGCAAAGGGAACCGTTTTTTTTTTAACCAAACATCACTTTAAATTAACTTTTTTTGCCATTGTGCTTTAAGTTCCAATTTCTTTCTCTTCATTCTCTCCTCTATACTAAATTATTAAAATCACCAACTGCTCTAAAATCAAAAATATTTCAGAAAGCAGTGATGCCAAATTTGGATTGACTAAAGTGAAATCAGACAGAAGGAAAGATATTTTGAACATTTCCACGCTTGGTGCATTGTTTAAGGATATGGCAACAAGTAATTAAAATTGACTACTTGGCTTTTCCCCCATGAAACCAACGCTAAGCTCAGTGTTTGGCCCCATTATAGCCTAATTCAGACCAGGCAGTCATCTGAATGAAATGAAACACACTAATATATTTACAAACAGACTGGCTTTTTTCTTCATCTATAACTTGTTTCTTTTTAAAAATATATTTATGAGCTCTAATAAGATGATAAAATAAGTAAAATTAGATTTTAATTGAAAAGCCAAATTGGAAAGTCAGAATGAAAAGACAAAGTAGATAAACTTTCACAACTAGAGAAAGGAAGAGGTCTTGATTGTTTTTAATAAACAGATTTTATGTCACTTAAATGGACCTGCATGTGTAGCTAGCCATCAAAATTCCCATCATCTATTTATACATACATTTACACAAATAAAAATGTATACACAAGCTCACAGAGGGAGAATTTTACTCTGCTCTTACACACAAATTACAGACATGCTCCCACCACTGGCCTTGTTGCCTTGGGTGATCACTGCTATCTCCAGGCAGGAAGTCTCTGTTCATACACGTCAGCTCCTGGCCTACTCCCTCATTTTACTGTACTGTTACAGTGTTGAGGAAGGTCATTGAAGAGACATGACTGCTGGTTGACCCATGAGCTGGCTGCAGGCAATCCAAGGCTCCTCTTCCCCTTCCCTGTCCTTGGAATGCGGGTTCCCCTTGCCTTTCCCACTCCCAGAGACTGCGCCAAGGACATAGCCTTGAGATAGTGATGTGGTGTTCAGAACACCTGCATAGTATACATGACTGAACCTGGTTAAGGTGTCGGTAAGCTTTCAGATTTGACAGGCAGGTGCAAGGATTTAGTCATCTTGCTCCTACCCAAGACAGGCCTTGTGTTTAAGTTCCCTTTGCTTATTAAAATTGCCACCTACCAACCTGAAGAGGCCTGCCCCTTTCCTTGGCCTCTCCCTGCCCTCTGAGTACAGGGGCCAGTTTCAGATCACACCCGAGAAGCTCCAAGAGGGTTGCCAAACAATATGTACACATCTGTTATCCCTATTCCATTGTGCTCAACAATTGAGTTCAACCAACTCACTGAATCCGCTCTGTGTCAAACACTGTACTATGTGCTAGATACACAGAAATGGTCCCTACTGTCAACAAACTTACGGAATAGTGAGCCCTTTACAGTTCCTGCATGGAAGGGCCCTGTACTCCAGGTAGCACTGAGCAGAATAAAATAGGTGACTCCCCAAATAACAAGTAGGTTTTATTTAAAAAGACAAGTGGGGGGGCTTATTGTTTGATTGGGAATTGATTCACATTTATTTCTCTGAAAAAAAAAAAGTTTGCAATGGTTCTTACATGCCTAGGCATATGAAAGCTTGTTTAACTCCTAATGTGGTTGAAATTCCCCGTGATGCCAAAGAAACGTGCAGTTAAAGGAAACTGCACTGTTGTAAGTGTAAACCATGTGAAATATGAGTTCCCTACTTTTTAAAAGTCTGTACCATCAGAGTATAGAAAAGACTTTCAAATATTACCTCATTTGATCCCATGAGTTCAGAGACTTATTGATGTCAATTTTTATGAATGAAGAAACCAGGTTCAGTGAGACCATGTGGCTTGGTAGGGATCACCTAGTTAGGAAGTGGTGTGTTTAGGCCTGGGAACCTCCTGATGCAAGAACCCAGGTTCTTCCTTCTACCTGAGACTGTCTCCGAATATCTCTGCGGTCATATAAGCTATTGCATTAAAGAATTGAATTTTATTTAAAATTAGAAGTAAAATGATTACCTAGAACTTTCCAGTGTTCCTGGTATATTTGATTTCTTCCTTGTATCTTCAAAGAATAAATGCTCTTGGAGAAGGACGAATTTATCCTGAAGTGGTTTTTATTGGCAGTGGATGAGCAATGGGTGAACCATAAATTACTAGGTTTACCAGTTGTTGGTGCCATTTCTAGATAATGACCATCCTTAAAAATTTTTCTCTTTTGATGTTCAGGTTTCAAAATCAATATACTGATTACTTTAAAAAGAGAGAAAGGAGCTGCTGCTAAAATAAGAAAAAATAAAAGTAAAAGGAAACTGGTCTGATTTGATTTAGACATGGATCATCCAATTTTTTTGTTTGTTTCTTAAATGTTAGAGTGAAAGAGAAATCTCAAGACAGTCATTAAGACATTAGTTGTACATGGGTTGCATATTTTATCAAGCATTTTATGCAAAAGATGAGCTCTTCAAGAAAATCAGACTTAAGTAGATTTTCTTTCTTTCTGAGGGATCAAAGGTGTCATCAAATGATTGATACTTGTAAAAACTGACTTCAAAATGAAAATGCCTGAATTCCAGTTCTGGGCTGAGGATAAAGAAACAGAGGCATTTACACCACAAATTGCTAGACTGAGTGTCGGAGGTGAATCTGTTGAGAAATGGAGTATCTCCTGCTGTTTCTAAGTTCACAATACACCTTCTGTATGCAGACTAACTCCCGCCCCCTCCACCCGGCTCCATTTCACTTATACTACACACATAGTTTATTACTGTACCATATAACGGTGACATATTACTTTTACTTTGTGAGTAGCATATTGCACTTTCCCACATGTTCCCAAGCTGCAAGCTTTTGTTAGGTCTCGTGGGAAATTTGTGATGGTGTGAAGTGAACTCCTGTCACCACTCGATGGATTGCAAAAATAGTGTAGTTCTTGCCAAAGACCAAGATCGTATCTTGAAAGATGGCACTGATCAAATCAGTATCTTCCAAGATTTGTTGTAGCCAACCTTATTTCAGTGTATGAAATGCATATAGTATGAGGACACATAGTTGGCTATCTCCTTTTATTGTATTCCTTCTAGCTAATCCTTTGGCACGGATTTCCAGAAGTATAAAACACGCAAGGTGGGTATGTCCAGACATCTCCGTTGCCACTCTGTGGGCACGGGACTGACCACAGCTGGTGGTCAGCGATCGTGAAGAGGATATCGTGGAGTCCCACAGACCTAGATTCAAAGCCAAGCTCTGTTGCTGAGTGGACATGTAACCTTGGGCAAGCTACCTAACCCTTCTGAGCCTTGGTTTCCTTCTCTGCACAGTGGAGCAGAGCAATAATGTTTACACCACAGGCGTGAGAAGTACCAGGCACACAGCAGGCACACCTTATATGCTAATTTAGTCTTTTATTCCCTGTGAGGCACTAATCTCTTTTTCCTGTATGATCCACTCACTTCTCATCTCTATATTATCCCACTCTTGAGTATATATCTGTACTCTTATAGGTGTTCTTGTATTGTGTGGATTTACGTCTTTATATGGATACCACTGAATATTGAGCTCAACAGCAATTTTTCCTGTGCTACCTTAAGGAATTTCAAAATAACTTTGTTTTCCTGTTACTTAACACAGGCCATTTAAAATTTTTTAATTTTTTAAAAATTGCTAATTGGTACAATCAATAAAAATAAATATTACTTTTAAAATGGGATCCCTGGTGCCAAAATATGCAACAGGACTCATAATTTAAAAAGACTGTCTGAATGAGTTCCATTTACTTGAAGCTTATCTGACAATATGCTGAAAAATTAAGCATGTAAAAAAAGAGTGTCTGTTACAAATTTGCTCACTTATTAAAGAAACTATTGAATTCTAAATGGGAAAAATGTAAAGGAAAATACTTAGAAGAAATGCTAGAGAAGGGAGAGCAGAATCTTACTGAGGGATACATTCTCCACTTTCATATACATTTTGACCTCAGGATATACCAGGCAGGGAACAAGACAGATAATGCTAGAAAGAGTCCTAGTGTTCATCACCATATTGGTAATATGGTCTTAGAGAGTGTCTGCAGTCCTTTGCTTAAGCAAGGACGTTAGAACACAACTATTTCAGAAAGCAGGAACAAACGTTAGTGTGCCAAAAAGCAGTCACATTTGAAAAACTAGTGCCAAAATTCATTGAGTTTGCCCAGAGCCTTCATCCCGATACTGCTATGCTTCGCCCTTTAGCAAGCAGTCATTAGGAGCTTCATCAGAGGGACCCTCTGAGAGATTTTTGTTTATTAAGCTATTTTATCCTTGTGGCAGAATAATACTTTTGAAACTTTAATCAATGTATTTTGTACCCATTCAAGCAGCTGGGCCACTTTATGCTCATTGCTTCAAGGGAAGGATGCTACACAAAGTGGAAACAAAATTACATTCCTGGCTTTTGTCATCCAAAATCCTGGGCTCTTGCGTGTCCTAAGGAGAAAAAGTGACAAAAAGTTTGAGAGCTATGGATTTGAGGGAGAAAATGTAGAAAAGTATTCCTCTTTACCCGTGTAACTCCTCAGACCAGAAAAAAATTCCCTGAGCTGGAGAAAATGGAAGAGAGACAGGGAGGAATCCATAGAATATAGATGGTGGTGGCTCCTGGACACAAGGGTCTTTTGGCCCTGTCTCCTGGGCTGAGGCCCCAGGGAGGAGAAGCAAGGTGCTTTCCCAAATCTGAGACCAGAGAGCACCTGTGCCCTTTCCCAGAGGGATGAAATGGCAGTACGGTGAATCTAGGCAGACAGGGCGGGCCTATGATGGCCTGGCAGAGATTTTCAGCTTTCAGAATGGCACGTGGCATGAAGACAGCAAAAATGATGGCTCTAACATCAAGCATGGCACTGAACAGTGGAGAGAGATATTTGACCCCACGGGTCCAGGTGAACAGGAGCAAAGGACCAAATATGGACTCCTAAGTAGAGACTTGGGTGGCAGACACTCCAAACACCAAAAGCACCCCCCCCAACCTCTTTCCACCTGCCCCTCTGTACCCTCTGCGGATCCCTGGCCCCCAGATGCCACCCCCTGGAGAATGGCAAGAGGGGACCTTAGATTAATGGAGGGTAAATTTCCTCCACCTCAGCAGAGCCAGGGCTTAATCTAAAATTAAGCAGAGTTAAAGAAAAATAAATCCTCACACACCTGATTTGTGATGTGCAGTCTCACTGCAGCCCTCATAAAAAGTCCTGAGATGAAACTGGAGAGCCCGCCTGAGAGACAAGAGCAGGTGAGAGAAGAAGCCTGAGAAGGAGTAGCCGGAACACGGATGGGGCAACAATGTCTCCTGCGGTCGGAGGCACACCCTCCCCGCTCTCTTCGCGAGTCTCATCTCCAGCTCTGTCTAAGTTTTGAAGCTGAGAGAAAAGAAAGCATGTCAGAGGGAATTGGGGCCTTTAATACCGTGCGCTGCAGTTAGTTCTTGAAGCAGAGTAACTGCCGAGGTGTTTAAAAATGAAGTGCAGTCCTCCACTCTGAGCGCCTCACATGCAGGAACTTCAGTGAGCTCACATCCCTTTCACATTTGTTCCAAAGGCTCCCCTCACTCCTGAGGGTGAAGCTCTGGGTTTTTCAACTGTTCAAATGCAGTGTTTAGAGCCGGGCACAAAGTTTCCGATTCCAAAGCAGTAGCAGTGGAGAATGGAGCCCGAGGCGCCTCAGGGCTTCCTTGCCAGGTCCCGAGCAATGGTGGTGCCCCCAGAAGGCAGCCCCCCGAGGAGCTGTGGCCTCAGACCCTCCAACTGGAGCCACAAAGAGCCTGAGTCCAAAGGGAGCCTCTCTGCTCGTTAAAACACCGAATGACTGAGCCGAAAAGACTCCATGTCGCTAAATCATGATAAAGCAGGCTTTATTTTACAATATGGTATGGGTGTTGGTCACTAATACTGAAGGCAGCTGACAGATGAGCCATCTACATCCCAGGAAGGAAACAGGACTGGCTGAATTTTAAGCAAAAGCCTTGGAACGACAAACACAAATATGTTAAGGCCTGGCCAAGGGCAAGTCAATAAATAAAAAGGGAAAGACAGACTCCCTGGTGTGGCTGCCAGAGGTTAAGATTGATTACTTTGCACGTGTTGTAAGAGAAGTTGCATGTAATGCACTTCATATTTTTGCTTCTAATCGTACCATTTCTGGCTTTCAGAGGAGTTCCCTTATCCCGGATGCACACTAGAAGGCCTGGCAGATAAGGGAAATATATTCCTTCTGGACAGCCTCCCTGTAACGTGTGGTCACAACGAAATCAACTGTGTCATCTCAGGATCCCTCTCAGAGCATGGGAAAGAAGATGACAAGAGCATCTCTTGGGGTCTGCAGGGTCCTCTGAAGCCCAAGAGTAGGGCCTTTGAAGGTACAGATCTATCTGGTAATATTTCAGGGACATGTGGAAGGCTCCTGCCTCTTCCAGTTGCTCCCAGGTACACAAAACTCTTTTAAGTAAATACAATCTTTCTTTCCACTGCTAGAAGGAAGTTCACATTGAGGTGTAAATGACTGATATCAGATTCTTTTCCAAGGATGGCTTTTGAGAAGAGGAAAAAGGAGGGAGCCTGGGACTATTATTGGTAGCTGCCGTTGTGCCTTGGGGAGGAAGGGGATGCTGTGTGGGGGAGAACGATGAAAAATGTGAAACGTGAAGTTGCCAAGTTGATCACTTCATCATTTTCCACAGGGCCGGTCTTATCCAAAAGTAATGACATGGCTCTGCTGTGCCATGCGGAGGTGTCATTTAGGATAATCCATCAATGGGGAGATCTTATATGTTCCACATTATTAACAATGATGGAGGTGGAACTGCCACCAAAACACATGGCCTTCTCCAGCTCTGGCTTTCTGGGTTATTTAGGACTTCGTGTAAAAGACAGTCCTAATGTCTGCCTAGCAGAGCTGACAGCTGAGTCTGGGTGGGGAGGGCAGTGGTTGAAAACCAGCAGGACCTCCTTGGACCTTTTACAAATGAAGGACCCAAAAGGTTCTTGACCAAAAAGTCTTTTCATCATGAATATCTCAATTCTCCTTAAATTAAGTTATAAATTTAACATGAGCTCAGTAAAAGTACTCTAGTTCTTTCCTGGACCTAAACAAATGAGCTGAATTTAAAGTTCAGATGGAAAAAACAAATAATCAAAATAACCTGGAAACCTCTGAAAAATAATTGGCCAGAGCAGGGATTTTTAGAGACCAATTCTAGTAGATATTAATAAAAAGTTCCAATGTTTAAACACTGGTGTTGCCATATAAAAAGACCTTTAGACAGAATAGATATTATAGAAGAAAAATAAAATACATATACATATAGAATTTAGTATACAGTAAAGACTGACTTTTTATACCAGACATTGGGAACACTGAGTGTCATGTGCTGAGC
Organism: Felis catus; assembly: GCF_018350175.1. Taxonomy (NCBI): domain Eukaryota; kingdom Metazoa; phylum Chordata; class Mammalia; order Carnivora; family Felidae; genus Felis; species Felis catus. The sequence continues at coordinate 167,788,836 of NC_058368.1, forward strand.
GATAAAATTGGATCCATACTTTATACTATATACAAAGATTAATTCTTTACATGTGAAAAATGAAACACAAAAATACCAGAAGGAAACGTGGGAGAATCTTGGTGTAGGAAAGCCCTTTCTAATTATGACTGAAAATTCAGAATCCATAATGAAAGAGATTGATAAATTCAGCCACATTAAAAATAAACAAAGTTCTCCATGCAAAAGCAGCATAAAGAAAGTAAAAGAGAAAAAAAATAGTTGCAACTCATATACAGACAAAGCGCTAATTTCTCTATAAAAAGAACCCCTAGAAAAGAAGATAGAATCCAACATAGAATAATGAACAAATAACATGAAAAAAAAAAAAAACTGTAGAAAAAGAAACACAAATGCCAAACATACATCAAAATGATCAGTGTCACTCATTACAAGAGAAAAGCAAATTAAAAATATCCAGAGATGCCATTTCTTTCCATGAGACAAACAATAATCCTGAAGTCAGACAACACATTCTACTAGAGGGGCAGGGAAAGAGGAGCACGTAGCCATTGCTGATTCAGAAGATGAAATGGGAAACTCCCAAGGGAGGAAATGTGACCGCGTCCTTCAAAATAATAATGCATCTGCCCCACTTCCACTTTCAGTTAAGATAGAGTTAAATAAAACTAAATGTATTCTCTCACCTTAAATAACAATAGACAGAAGAAATGTTTGAAGGAAAAATGTTTATACATTGGACAAAAGCAGATAGAACAGCGGTGACGGTTAACTTTATATGTGAACTTGACTGGGTCACGTGGTACCCAGATATTTGGTCAAACCCTACTCTGGATGTGTCTGTGAGGGTGTTTCTGGATGGTATAAGTGTATGAACCATATGCAGTAGACTGGATAAAGCAGATTGCCCTGCCTAGTGTGGGTGGGCCTCATGCAATCAGTTAAAGGCCTGAATAGAACAAAAAGGCTCCCATGAGTAAGAAAGAACTCCTTCTTCCGGATTGCCTTTGGGCTGGGATATCATTTTTTTCCTGTTTTCAGACTCAAACTGAAACACTGGCTCTTCCTGGATCTCAGACTAAAATTACACCATCTGCTTTCCTGGGTCTTCAGCTTGCCGACCACAAATCTTAGGACTTGTCAGCCTCCATAATCACTGGATCCAATTCTTTATAATAAATTATATAAATCATATATTATATATCCTGTTGGTTCTGGTTCTCTGGAGAACTCCAAGGTGAGCCTGTGGTTGCCACAGCCTATGTCCGAAGAGAGTCTCCAGGTTCCAACCCAGGGACAGGGGAGTCCCAAATTACCTGCAGCAGGCTAAGTTGAGGAGACAAAATTTAGATTTCAGGGAGGTTAAACTTCACAGGGTAAAGCACCAGGCAGGTTAGAGGTCACAGAGAGAACACTTCAGAGATCCCAGTGTTCCCTTTCATTCGCTGCCTAAGAACACTTCATCCATGAGTTGGTCTCAACTGTAGGTGTCATTTATTGCGGCAAGCATCTTTACAGATTGTGATCCTTGACTTTAAAGACCCGTTTTCTACACAATATAGCCTCTAAGCCCCAACCCACTGCTTCATTTGGTGCACAACTTGAGAAACAAAGATCTACTCTGAAGGCAAACTTGGTTGTGTTGGACTCAGTGGAAGACAGGTGCTTGTTTGCAGCACAGTGCCCTTCTAAGAGATTTTCAGAGACCATTTTGACCACCTGCTATTTTCACCTGCATTAGACTTTATCTCTGTGTGAAATGCAAGTCAAACAAAAAAGAATACTAGATTTTAAGTCAGGAGACTTATAGGCTCTAGTCTGTCACATAACTGCTCTGGGTTTGTTTTCATCCTTACAAAAAGGAAGTTGCTTCATTACGTGATCTCTAAAGACCGTTGAGTTCTACAATTCTAAAAAAAATTCTAATAACACATCATAGTTACAAAGAATTTACAACACTCTAAGATAAGGCATAATTGCACTCATTCTAAAATATATAGTTATGCTACTTAATTTTACAATGAGACTTAATTAATTCTCTTTTCCCACCGTCAAAAGCCCCAGTGGAATAATTGCCTTTGCAAGTAGTGCAGAGATTTGGTGCCCTGATTGGACACTCTGGATCACAATTTGCTTTCATAGCAGCAGGAGAAAACCTTGGCAAGTAGCAATACTTTATTCACTGGAGAAAAGGAGAATGTGGTTGCCATAGGAAAGCCACCTCTATCCCTCTCTTTACAGCCCCAGGAGCCCCTCCTGAAAAGCTGTCGCCAGGTAAATGTTGCCAGGTAAGTGCCATGGGAAGGATTTAGCTCAGTGGATAAATCTTGTTCCTTCGCCTGCCTTGAACAGGTGAATCCATCTGAAGCAAATGTTCCCAATTGGACTTTTTCATAGAGACTTGTTGAAATAATCAGTGCCCCTAGGCCCCAGAGCCACCAGGGAACGTCTGACTTAACCACAGTTTTACTCATCTTTCAGCTGAAGCAGACCTTCAAACATAAACCTGAGTTGTCAGGGGCACTGAGTGGATTTGTGACCCTCCCTGGAGGTGGTTGGCTCCAAACCCTGAGAATGTGTTACATGAAAAAATAAATCCCTTTTTTTTTAACCATCTGTGAATGAAAAACATTCTTCATATGTTTAACTGTTTTAAATTGCCATATGTCTCACACACACACACACACACACACACACACACACACCCCACATGCCTGTTTTGGGGTTGGGATCAAGTCAGCACTATAGGTTTGGACTCCTCTTTCAACCCTCGGCTTTTCCTTTCAAGGAGGCTATGTAGGTAAACAACTTCCAGGTTTGGACCTACCCAGAAATAGAGCAATTTTAGTCTTAGCAGGGGTGCTATGACTGACTTTTCTGGAATTTCAACCATCTGCTGTAATTCTCCCCCTCCCCTTTCAACCATTCACTAAACTGCCCCCATGCTGCCACAGAATCACAAACATGTGAGGCCCAAAACCATGGCAAAATAGGGCAATGGCACTTTATGTAGCTTTATTTTATGAGTGGGATAGATGGGTAGAGAGGAAAGGGAGAAGGAAGAAACTAAAAGAATTCAACCGTCCCTCATTAACTCTGAATAAAAGAACTCATTGGCTTCTTTCAAAGACTTTTTGTTTGGTTGTTTGTTTGAATTAATTTTTCTGGGAAATAAGCTTTTCTTATTGTCTGAAGTCCACCATTCATCTCTCAAAGCTGTTGGAGGATGAAGGCAAAATCCTTAACGGTACCTGTCGCAGGATCTGTTTTGGTCTGACCCTCCCATGGTGATTAAAGAATTGTCAGTGAGCAAGGGGCTAACTCATGGAGGCATTATTTTCTAGATCTAGAATCAAATCCTCTTATGAAGGACCTTTTTAATAGACTTACAGATATTGCCAAGTAAGTCCATTTATAGCACGCAGAGGGTACTGATGTTTGCCTACTCAGATCAACCCCCTTCCTGACTTGCTGGCACAAATGTTTCTTCGCACCAGAGTATTGATAGTGATCCATTCTCCCTGAATGAGGTTTTCATTTAGCCATAACCATGTGACCCAATTCGAGACAAAGAGCTATAAAAGACTTGGGGCTTCTGGGGGAAAGCTGTCTTTGGAAGACATAGCTAACGTTCACTATTATCTGGTTCTCCTCTACTAGACATACATGGTAAATTGTGCTTCCCTATTTCCTTGAAGTGAGGCAGGGACTTGGTAGAGTTCTGGCCAATGAAACCTAGGAGGAAGGTACATGTGCCACTTCAGGCCAAAAGATTTAACAGCAGGAGCTACACTTTCCAACCTTCTCTTCCCCTGTCATTGCAACATCTGAAGTTCTTTTTAAGATGAGAGCCTCCATTAGCGTGGATCCTTTACAGTGAGTTAGCAAATCTGTGAAAGACATGGAACATGAGCAAGCAGTGTACTAGTATTGTCTTAAGCCATTAACATTTGGAGGTTTGTTTGTTACTACAATATATAATCTATTTTATCATGACCGATGCAGCTTTTCTTGCTCTTGAGAAATAGACATAAATGCAAGAAGGAACAGTTTCTGGAGACTATTTGGTGAGGATATGACACTTGGAGATGCTGCTGCCATCTTGTAACCATGAGGGGACAGAGTGGATCAACTCAAGTCAGAGGAGAATGCTAACACATAAAAACAAAGCAAATGGGCCCTTGACAATGTCATTGAACCACAAAATTAAACCTGGAAGAGCCTGTCACCAGACTTCTTATGTGAGATAATCAACATCTCATTTTTATGCCACTTTCAGCCAGATTTTCTCTTATTTGCAGCCAAAAGCATCTTAACTGATACATTGCAGAAGAGGTTATCTGCCTGTCTCTTTCTCTCTGTATCTTTCTTTGACTCCATCCATCCATCTATCCATCCACCCATCCATCCATCCATCCATCCATCTATCCATGTGATTAACAAATATAGCATTTAGTTTTTAGGTCATGCCAGTTATGGGAAACAAAACAAAACAAAGGAACACTGTAGTTTTAACTGAAGCTGTACAAGGATTTGCTGGAACTGCAAATTTCCTGCAAATCACCCCAGTGATCACTGATGCTGCTTTTATTACTGACTACCTCCAGAAGGCCACACTGAATCTTTTAAGGTAGTGCTGGAAAGCTGAAGGTTGTCTGAGCCATAGGGCCTCTTTGTTGGCTACTTTCAGTTTAGTCCTTCTACAAATATGTCTCCTGTGTATAGGCTTCGTGCTGGGTACTGCCATGGCTACAGGGAATGACACATAGTCCCTGCCATGAAGAAGAGACAGAATGGCTGGGCAGGGAGGTGAAACAGAAAAATCAAGAGGCCACTTGAATACAGTTGAATGCCACTGTGATCTGCAGATCCCCTGCAGCTTCTCATCACCTTCTCTTCTGGACCCCACTCTGCCCACCACATCTGTGTCCAATGCTGGCTTCTCATCACAGCGGTCTGTGCCTGTCCTATAAGCTCCAAACCTTCACAGCCAAGTATTCATCAAGCCCTGAAATGGCTTTGCTCTGTGAGGTCTAGACTGATGCCTAGAGGTGGATTAGGGTTTTTCTTTAACTCTTTACTGGCCACATTACAGCCCTGTTTTGACCACTCCTAACCAGTGAATGTTTCAGGACAGTCTCTTACCTGCAAGATGGCTTCCTGAGCACCCATCATGAGGACTGGAAGGCAGTCTTTCTGTCCCTTGATTCCTGGCTCTGGGGCCAACAATCCTCTCAGAGCTGGAAATTCCAATTATGGAATGAACTGTCCCAAAGCAGATGCTTATATAGAATTTGGGGTACAAGATTTTCTTTAGGGAATAATAGCTGTGAATGGAAAGCAGATAAGGTGGGATTAGACAGAGGAACAAGTAAAACGACAATGCTCAGCCACCCGGGTGTGAGTACTGCCCTTCAGAAGATACAGTGTTGGACTGTAATGCCCAGGCCTTCATACTGCTCCTCTTGCTCAGTCTCCAAATGAGAGCTGCCTTGGAAAGAGCACGATCACAAGCAAGGCACCCTCCGCAGCTGAGGCTGACCGTGACGAAACTGACGGCTGGAGCTGTGTCTGCCGCACTCCCACAGTACAGCAACAAGTCCTTCCCTGAAGGGGTTCCGGGAGGCACATCTCAGTGTCCACCACAGTCCACCCTTTGAGCTGCTTGGATCTAATTCTCCATATGTGTTCAGGGAGCAGCTCCTCCAGGGTTCCCATGAACCTCTTTTAAAAAGGGGAAATCAGTGAGTAATTACACTCCCAGTGTGGTTGTCTGAGCAAGACAAGTATTTTCAGGGTCCACAGCGATGTTTATTTTCTTATCTTCCAGTCACCCTCACGTACCACCTCTGCTAACCTTGGTGGCTGGACCCAGACCACCCTCTCCACGGATCATTATATCTTTCTCTAATGGCATTGTTAATTCTGTCTATTTAGAGTGAGAATTAGGTAAGGCATAAAAAGCGGCACCCATCTGGTTCCACACATAGTCCTCCCTGTTTCCACATTATAATAGAAGCCCACCTGCCCCTGATGACCAGGGTCACTTATCTCCATAATTCATCTTGCCTACCTCTCCCTGCATACAAGGATCCTATAATGCCTAGGCAGTAGCTATAGTTAGAATTTAATGGGACCCTTGCTGTGTCCCCTAGAGGAAGTCTATCTCCTTTGGGACATCTTTGGGTTGCAGGGACATGAAGCACAATGTTCCCTAGTGGGTCGTTGGGAGTGGGGTCCACTCCTATCCCTATGCCTTGGTTCCTAGACACATGAATTCTTCCTATTGGAAACATAGTGTTGTAGGGACATAATGCCCTACAAAGGCTTTTGGTTCAATGTATATATTATATCCTTCTGGGCAGTGTGGAATATATATGATCAACCCATGGATACCATGGTCACGTGGGGATACCATAGCTTCTTTGAGGGCATCTGCTCAGATGTTCATTTGTCAAGGTCCTACATTTCCCTGCCAGGAAAACCCTGACCTTGGGTTAACAGATCTTTCTTGGTTGGTTCATCCAGTCTGACTTGAAGTCCTGGGCTTGGTCCTTGGCTTGCTGCACTCTCTAGCTAGAGGAGAGGAGAGCTTCACTGTGTGCAAGCAAAGAGGCCCTAGGCTTTCACCTCTGGCTTTCGGTTACCTATTTCTTGCCTTCAGTTGTTTGTGATCTTTCCTTGGAGCATCATCGATACTTAGCAGTAGTCCCCTAATCCTGTTATCTTTCTGTCCACACCATCATAAGTTTCAGGTGCCTCACATATAGTTGTCACTAGTAAATTCCCTTCCACCAATATGACATAGCAATCCACCACTGAGGGGAGTTTTAACAAAAGGACCACCACCTGGTGCCCCAAAATGGGCCCTAATTGCCAGTGAAGTGGTAAGTGGTTTGGCTTTAAAGCTCTATCTTATCACCCCCTGCTATCTTAGACTTCTCTCAGTATTGAAAGGCTGATTCCCCAGAAGCAGTTCCTGAGGCAATTTGGGGACCATGATATTTATTAAGTATTAATACTTATAAAGAGAAGGGGGAGAGAAAGGATTGGTCCAAGGAAGAAGGTGATCTGCAATGCAGGCCTGACAAAGCTTTGGCCAACCTGGCAGAATGCTCTGGAATAAGTGTTGTCTAGAGAGTCTCACACAAGCTTCCCTGGAAGAACGTGGCCAGCCAAATGGCTTCTGCAGCTGAGGCTGATGCTGAAGTTGCCGATGGCTGAAGGCTGGCTGCTAGCTTCACTCCCTCCCTATGGCCGGCCTGGAGGACCCTCCATGAATGGAAATCTGCCCAGCATGTGTCCAAGTCTAACACCCAGTTCTCCTTAGGCAACTCAGAGACCTCACAAACAGGTCTGTGGCATTGCACAGGGTGGGGTGGGTGCAGGACTGAAGCCACGCTGTGGTTCCTGTTGCATGGGTTCTACAAACTCGACCCTTTATTTTCCCATTGTAGGAGGGGGAAGATGACCGGGAGGGCCCAGAGAAAGACTGTGTATAATTTAGGAGGTAAAAAGAAAAAAAAACCCACAATGATCTAAGGAAAAGAAAACGGAAAGCTTTCCCTCCCCAAATACTCTCTTTCATTGTCTTTTCTCCCTCATCTTTTTTCATCCAAAACCCAGAATAAGAACATCTAGGTTGGGAATTTCCCTATAGCCTCCAGGAAGAGAACCAGACATGTCTGTGTGGACTTTTCTTCCAAATTTTTGCTGGAAATGTTCACAGGATGGTTGCTCTTCCTTGTACAGTAGTCCCCCTTAACTGCAGAGGATATGCTCTGGGACCTGCCTAAAACCGTGGATAGCACCAAATCCTATACACATATACCTGCGATAAAGTTTAACTTATGCATTAGGCAGAGTAAGAGGTTAGCAACAATAACTAATAACAAAAATAGAACAATCTTAACAGTAATCTGTAATAAAGTTATATGAATGTGGCCTCTCAAAATATCTTACTGTATTGTACTCACCCTTCTTCTTGTGATGATGTGAGATGATAAAATGCCTACGTGATGGGGTGGGAGGTGAATGACGCAGGCAATGATGTAGAGTTAGGCTACTATTGACCTTCAGATGATTCGCCAGAAAAAGGATCATCTGCTTCTGACCACAGTTGACCACAGGCACCTGAAACGGGAGAGCAGAAGTGCTGATAAATGGGGACTACTGAATTTGGAAATCCAAATAGGAAAAGAGATATCTCTTACTGTGCTCCATAAATGCCAGTCCCAGGAATCCCACCACTGGTCCTATTTTCCGCCCTATCCCTAACCATCTTGTGCCCTCCACCCGATGACCATCCTGCAGGAAACTGATCAAGTGCATCATTTTTTCTGGTGTGAACAGCCATGCGAATATAGTGAGGCATTTTCTATAGGCCTACAACATTGCATGTTTAAAAAGTTAAGACCAATTTAAAGTGCAAGTATTACTCTGAAAATGCTCCCTAATTAATAAATGTTCTACATTTTTATGTGGGAATGTTTAATATTTAATTTTTCAATAATTTTATCATTTATAATTTATTAAATTTATTTTGTGGCTTGTATTTATTAAAAATTGATACACTTCCTATTTTTTTTTACTCCAATGTTAGACTATTTTTATGCAAAGTGAAAAAAACTGTGCTTTTAAGTCACTGAATTCTTTTTTTAAAGCCTCGATGGCAGGGTATTAAGGCTCCAATATCCTCAGCCTCCTTTATGATACTTCTCCCAACATTTTCTCAATGACTATTGTGTTTTCTAGGTCAGGGGATCGGCAACCTTTTAGATGTGAGTGAAGATGTTCAGCTTTTTTTCTCCGATGATCTGGGAGCAGAGGTTTTTGCAGTGCTAAATTTCACGGAATAAGAATGGTAGGACTTAGAGCTGCAACGGTCTACAGGTCCCTGAAAACTCAGACCCAAGATGTATGAAGATAGGTTGAGTTGCTGAATGATAGCTCAAGCATATGCAGCTTGCCGTCAGGCAAGATAAAAGGTGACAGAGAATACTGGTGGTTGGTGGTAATGTCTCAACCATTCAAAATGAAATGTTTTCAAAGAAACAAAACGCGTATGATGTCTGTGGTCTGGATTCTGCAAGGAAACCCTTGAGTCTTGAAACCGAAGTCTGAATACAGCCTCTGCAAGGAAACCCTTGAGACTTGAAACTGAAGTCTGAATATAGGGCTGTATGTCCTCCTAGGTGGTGGGAATGGTATTATTAAACTTCTTTCCGTACTGTGGATTTGGGGCAGCTCAAGTTGTGATTGAGGTCGGAAGACCACATGTGTGTTAAATGGAGAGAAATACTAGGATAAAATTCGGTAAACACACAGCAGGCCCAATTCATTCAGTGCACATGTGTTTATTTACTAGGTGAGGTGCCCATGAGGTCAGATAAAAAGAGAGACACGAGGGGGTGTGAAGGGCATTGTGGTGAAAATTGGCAGCATGAACAAGGAGAAGGGAAGCATGATCTTTTTCGCACTGTAAGGCACCAAAATTCTACGAACCAAAGCCAGTTAAACAGGGATGTCAAGTGTTGCGAGGTGCTGGGTTCAAAAATAAGATATAAAATCATTAATGTCAAAATCTACCACTCATCGCACTTGACACTTTTAATGACAACTCGTTTCCTCACCCCGGCTAGAACCCAGGGCAGAGTCCACATCTGTTTTATCTTTATTTCCCGGCATCCCACACAGTGCTTTGCTCACAGTTACTCCCATAAAGATGGGCCAACTGAATGAATGCTTATACCCAGACCATCTCTAGCTTGTAATCCACAGGCAGATAGGGTGTTTGTATTTTTCATCCATATGCCTTCCCAAGAGCCTAGAACAGTGCTCTGCCCTGAAGGTGCTTGAATGAATGCTGAGCCAGTTGAGAACCCTTTGATACTCAATTCTTTTCCTGATCCAGGCCTCCCCTAGTGCCCTTCTCCCAACCTGGCAAGGCTGAGTTGGGTCTCCTTCAGTGCCAAACACTCCTGTAATCTAGCTGCTGAGCGTCTGTAGCATTTTGATATAATGCATTAAAACATTTCCTCAGCCAAGCGTTTTACACAACATAAAATATTTTCCTATGCTAATGTTTCTTTTATTGAGTTTTTTACAAAAAAAAAATTATCACACATTCTACGGATATTCAGCAACACTTACTCAACTGAAACACAAAATAAAATTACAGAAACACCAAATACAGACATTCTCTCAAATTAACCGGAAAGAACTTATTGTTAGTGAAGAATAAATGCCACAAGGTAAACTGCAGCACAGTGCTTGGCTAGGGCTCTCTTCCATCAAGCATCATCACATTGGTGGGGGACCTCACCGGTGGGTCAGTTCTACTGTCCCTTTATCTGCTGACCCAGCACCCAGGACTGAGCACTTCAAGTTTAAGTCATAGAAGAGGGTTTACACTGTAGCTCCAGGCTCCACAAAGCAGACAGATGCTACACATTGTACAGCCTCAAATGAATGGAAATGAGGAGGATATGTAGACTTGGCAAAAGCTACTGGGTTGAGAGAACACTCCCTGCCAGAGGAAAGTAGAAGTGGCCTCACTCTGGGGAAGGACCATTGCCTGGGAAGAAGATGATATGGAGACGTCAGAGGTGAGCAGATATTAAAGATCTGTGCATGGAGGTGAGACTGTGACAAGGAAGAGGTGTAGGGAGCATGTCAGATAGGAGGTCAGTGAGGGGACGTTATGTGGAGGTGCCTCTGTTCTGGGAAGTGAGGTCCAAGCTTGTGTATGGCACTCAGGGAAGACTTCGAGTAGAGTAACTGTGCAAAGCTTAACTCTTTATGCTTCCATTTGCAACTGTGAATCCCACCAGTTTGGACCCCTGTGAGTCACAGGCCAAGGACCTGTTGGACCCTGGCCAACAGGGTTAATGGCGCTTGTGCATGCATATATGCGTCATATCTGATCCTCGAAATCACCCACAAATTTGTCGTGAGTATTTTACTTCTGCTTGACAGATGAGGAGGCCAAGGACCAGGAAGTTTGAATAGCTTGCAAAATGTTGTCCTCCATTGAGAGAGGGAAGTCACACTGGATTCAGTTCCTCCGACCACTCACCCACTGGTCCTCTCTCTTATTTCCGTTACATCTCTGTTCAGATTTCACCCTTTCATTGAAGGTTTCCCTGATCACCATTTATAAGTAGGAACCTCACTCCACATCAGCACCTCTTTCCCCTTTCCCTGCCCCCAAACTTATGACGCTCAGAAATACTAATACTTCCTTGTCTGCTGTTTACTGATCTCTCTTCCTCCCCCACCACAATGTGGAGTCAACGCAAGAAGGATTTGTCTATTATATTTACTGCTATATCCTCCCAACCTAGAACAATGCCTGGCACATCACTCTTGCCTAATCTTATTTGACATGTATGGACCAGGACTTCTGAATCATCTGGGGATCTTGTGCAAATGCAGATTCTGATGCCTGGGATAGGGCCTGTGGTGCTGATGTGGCCTGTCTGGGGACCGTCTTCCACGAAACCTGGCGTTCCTTTAGCTCAGATTGGGTAGTGGGCGGAGATGGCCATAGAAGAGGGTGAGGCAGGGGCAGAAAGGAGGAGAATAATCAAAACGAATCCTGTATAAATAATTTTCTAATCTCAGTAATTCGTCTTTGATCTCATGAGCATCTTGAATGTGTGATATTTCTAAATTACAAACCCCACAGCACTCTGACCAGCCACCAAGCCTCAGATCCACCAGCTTCCCTGAAGAACACTTTAGAAGTTGTTCTGCAGTGGAAAACCTGGTTCAGTTGCTAAGCACACCTTAAAAACAGAAACGCCTCGAAGGCTGCGGCCAAAGAAACCAACTCTCTCAAACAGGGATTTTCTTTAGGGTCTGTTTGGCAAACACGTATGTTTCTTACTTTGAGGCAGGTCATGTCAGCAGTTTAATTTAAGACATCAAATGAGAAACAATCTGTCTGGTATAACCTTTTGCCGGTGAAATGAACAGCCTCTGAGCCAGCTCCCAGAGAACACTCTCATTATCCTGGTCTCCGTGACATGGGACATATTGTCTCTTTTCTTGACTTGACCTTAACACATCACTGATGCAAAACATATTTCTAGTTTGAAAAATAGTCATCTAGAAAATAAAACCATTTCATCGTCTCAGCAACAGTTCTGAGCCTCAGCACTGTTGAAAATGTGTTTTATTTGTTTGATTTGTACCACTGACTGGTTCTAGCCTCTTAAAAAATTAGGGAAATATTTGTGAGCAGAGAGGTACACTGAAAAAATTTATTCTTTCCATTCCAAACATAAGGTCAGCAGACTAAGATCAATGGGAACATGGATTCTTTGATTTTGATCACCAAAGTTTCTTGGAAACTCAAGGAGAAAGAGGGTGTTGTTTGGAAGTGAAGATTCATGATCAAATTAAAGGGGAAAATATATGAAATCTCTAAAACTCTTTAAAATAGCAAAAACGTGGGGCGCCTGGGTGGCTCAGTCGGTTAAGCAGCCGACTTCGGCTCAGGTCATGATCTTGCGGTCCATGAGTTCGAGCCCCGCATCGGGCTCTGTGCTGACAGCTCAGAGCCTGGAGCCTGCTTCAGATTCTGTGTCTCCCTCTCTCTGACCCTCCCCCGTTCATGCTCTCTCTCTGTCTCAAAAATAAATACATGTTAAAAAAAATAAAAAAAATAAAATAGCAAAAACGTGACTTATATCGTGTAGAGTTCAGCGGAATGGGGGGAGAAAGATTAGGGTCCATTTAACTTAATGAGAGACTTTCATAGAGGAGGAAATTGTGGCTTGCAGAGGGAGACTTGCTCAAAAATATGTAGCTATAGTTGGAAGAGGCAGGACTAGAATTCAGGGCTCCTAGTTTGCAGGTTAATGACCTTTCCACTGCACTTACTTTTTTTCCCTGACAAAAATCCTATACAATAGGTATGCTTGTATTTATTGGTGCATTAATTATATGAGGGCTTCACTGGACCTAGATCAGTTAGGATTAGCATCAACTACCACCAACAATGGCTGAAATAAGATAAAAATTTATATTTCACTCATTTGAAAAAAGATTGGTGGTAGGCAGATCTGCTGTGGTAACTCCCCAGAAATTAGGGACCCCCACTCTTAACTTTTTGTTCCATCTTCCTATTGTCAATTCATGACCCAAGATGGATGCTGAAATTCCAACCATTATGTCCACACTACATGCTGGAAGATGAGAAGAAAGATAAAGGGCAAAGGGTCTTTGTTTTGCTGTCTTTTTCTCTTTTAAGGAGGCTTCCACAAATTTCCAACAATTTCTTCATATATCTCACCAGCCAGAACTTATATTGCCTCAAGGGACAGTGGGAAAGATGACTCCACATCAAATTAGGGTTCTATTCCTGAGGAAGAAAGAGAACATGGGTCTTTGGAGGCAATGAGTGGTCTCTGCCACTGGACAGTGTGTATATAGCATTGAAAGCACCCCTGTGGCATGTCTACATTTGGCTTCCTTAAAATCAAAACATTAGGAGTTATGGTTCTGGGAGTGGTAGATCAGTTTGTCTTGGACTAACCGCTGCACAGAAAACAAACTCTGGGGGTAGAAACAAAAACAAAAACAAACCTCTTGACGTCACAGGAGAACACCCTAAAGTAAGCAACTATTAAAGGGAATTCAGCCATTTAAAGAAAGGAACCACACTCACTTGGGTGAGCCCCACCTTTACATGGCTTTTCCCCTGAGGGCACTCCCCAGTTGTCATGGTACCAAGATGGTTGGAACCTGAGCAGAAAGCTGCTATCTATAGACTTGAAGGCTCAGAGAAGCGTCCAAGAGATGGGACATTGAGCGGGGACATTCTGGAAATAAAAGACACCATCAGAACCTGCATACAAACTCTCCGACAATCCTTGGCTGAGTTCTGTTGTGTGCCTGCATGGGGAAGACCCCAGTAAAAGCCACAATTGGAAGGCTGGAAAGATTAAAAAGGCATTTCAGCTCTGCCAACACAGGCAAGAAAGCATTTGGAGTCTAAGTCCCTCCAAGTTAGAGGGACTTGGCTATTATTTTTTAAAAATATGTTTTCCTCTCCTATTCTTTTCTTTTTTTTTCTTTGTCTGGGATTTGCACATGTATTAGGGTACTTGTACCACAGGCCACTGAGGCTTTGTTCTTTTTTCTTCCCTTAGCTTTTTTGCTTTCCATTCTTCGGATTACATCATTTCTATTGCTATATATTCACACCCAGTGACTCTTCTGCCAACTCACATTTGCTCTTAAACCCATATTCAATGAATTTTCTATTTCAGATATTGTACTTTTCAGTTCTAGAATTTCCATTTTTTAAAATATAGTTTCCATTTCTCTGCTAAGATTCCCCATCTGTTCACTCATTATGATCATTTTTTTTTCTCAAAGTACTAGGGCATATTTATAATAGTTTCTTTAAAGTTCTTGCCTGCTAACTCCAATATCTGGATCGTATCAGGTCTATTTCGACTAATTTTTTTTCTTGAGTGTGAGTCAGCTTTTCCTTCCCCTGAACATACCTTTTAGTTATTTTTATTATACACAGGATCTTGTAGATCATATGTTACAGAGTTTCTGTCTTCTGTTATCTTCCTGTGTTGACTTTTAACTTTTTTTCCTTTAGGCAGTTAGATTATTCGTTGATGACCTTGAACTCGTGAGAGAGAGTTAGAGAGAAAACACAAGTCACTAATAGCAGGATGGAAAAGAGGTATCATTATAGATCCTACAAACATGAAAAAAAACTAACAAGCGACTATGGACGATTTTATGACAATAAATTCTATAACTCAGATGCAATGAAGAAAAAATCCCTTGTGTTATGCTAACACAAGAGAAAAGAAAAAAATGGAAAACCTCACAGAGAAACTATAGGCCCTATGATTTCACTGGAGAGTTCTTTCAACCGTGTAAGAAACAAATAATACCAATTTTACATAGTCTTTCAGAAAATAAAGAAATATTACAAGGTCATAATATAACAGATACAAATAAATGTGAGAATCTATATGATTATATAATTAATTTAAAAGGAATTTCTTCAGGATAAAGAAAAATGATATTAGAAGAAAATAAGTCATTACTATGTAATGAGGATCACCAGAAATAATAAATATGAGGGTAGATATTAAAAGATTAAGAAAAACATTTGACAAAATTCAACACTTGTTTGCAATAAAAACTCTCAGGAACTAAAAATAGAAGTGAATCTTGACAACCTTATGGAGGTCATCTACAGAACCTTATAGCTAAGAACATAATTGTGAATGACTAAATGCTTTCCCCCTCAGATCAGGAACAAGGATGTCAGCTCTCACCAGGTCTATTCAATATTCAACTGGGGCTCATAAGCCAGTGCAATAAATCAAACAAAATAAATAAAAGGCATAAATATTAGTAAGAAATAAGCACTATCCTTATTATTATGATATTTTGGACTAAAAAAATCCTAGGAATCTCCAAAACAACTAAGATGTAATAAGTAAGTTTAGCAAGGTTGTTAGATGCAAGACAATAGATAAAAGTAAACTACAATTCTATATACTAGTAGCAAACAATTTAAAAATAAAAAATTTAGGGGCACCTGGGTGGCTCAGTCGGTTGGGCATCCGGCTTCGGCTCAGGTCATGATCTCATGATTTGTGAGTTCGAGCCCTGTGTCGGGCTCTGTGCTGACAGCTCAGAGCCTGGAGCCTGCTTCGGATTCTATGTCTCCCTCTCTCTCTGCCCCTCCCCTGCTCATGTTCTGTCTGTCTCTCTCTCTAAAATAAATAAACATTAAAAAAATTTAAAAATAAAAAATTTAAATTCCATTTATAATAACATCAAAGTATGTAAAATACATAGGAATGATTTTAATAAAAGCAGTACAAGACCTCTATTCTTAAAGCTACAAAATATTGAGAATAATTAAAGTTTAATAAATGGAGAAATATGTTTATGGACTAGGAGGCTCAGTATTGTTGATAAGTCAATTATCCTTAAATTTATCCAGACTTTTTTTTAAAGTTTATTTATTTTGAGAGAAAGTGTGCATGTGTGTGTGTGTGCACGCGCACGCGCGCACACACACACACACACACACACACACAGGAGTTGGGGATGGGCAGGGAGAGAGGGAGACAGAAAGAATCTCACAAACCGTGAGATGAAATCAAGGGTCAGATGTTTAATGACTGAGCCACCCAGGCGCCCCTATCCAGACTTTGAAATAAAATTCCAATTAAAGTTCTAATGGACCCTTAACATGGTTAAATTTAAAACACTGACAACATCAAATGTCAGGATGTGGAGTAATAGGAACTCTCATTCATCAGTAGTGGTGGTGGTGGAAAATGGTATAACCACTCTAGAAAACAGTTTTTCACAAGGTCTATGTTCATATACATATTCTATCACTCAGCAATTCCACTCCTAGGTAGTTACCCAAGAAATTTCACTCCTATGAATATACCCCATAAGAAGAGTTGTACAAAGTTATTTACAGCTGCATTATAAATAGTAGTCAAAAACTGGTAACAAATTTCAACAGAATGGATTAAAAAATGTGGTATATTCATACAATGGACTCAGCAATGATTGATACATATAACAGTGGGGATAAATCTCAAAAACAATTATGTGAGGGAAAGACATTATACCCAAAGGATATATACTGTATGATTCCATTTATAAGATGTTCAGTAAGAGGCAAACAGAATAGGGGATAGAAATCAGAACAATGGTTGTCTGTGGTAGGGTGAGAGGATTGAGGAAATTTCTGGGGTAGTGTATACGCACATATGTGTATATGTATACACAAACACACATTTACATTATATATTTTTTTTATAAATTATATAGCTTGTTTGTGGGCTTGTTACAAAAGTCTACACCTTTGTCACAATGCAGAGAACTGTACCTTAATATATATGTATTTGCTTGTAGATGAACTACACTTCAATTGAAAAAATGGTATTTTTAAAACATGATTTCTCATGAGTTGGATATCTGTTTTGGTTTAAGCAGGTCAAGTAAAAGCCCTCTTATTAGCAAATTTAGGACAGCTAGTTAGCTACTTAATTGAAAAAGTGTATTTAAATATCATTTAAACATATATATGTTCATATATTTTTTCAGTATTTTAATATGAAACATATATACACATCTATATAAATATAAAACACATATATAAACACACATAACTTATATACACATTTATACTAATATAAGACACACACATACACATTCAATGGCCAAGGCCATTTGTGTTCTACATTGTCATTCTTGTGTAAACCATCACCATAACATACCATTTATGATTTCTAGTGTCAATTTCTTTAAAATGGAATAAGAAATTAAATTCATTGTGGAAGCAATCTAAATGCAAACTCCTTCTAGGTTTTTATAATTTTTCCCACATTTGTGAGCTCTCACATCTTGTGAGCTCTGTAACTGACTTGAAAGATTTTTGTGTGTGTGTGCTTTTCCTTTCATCTCAATTTCCAAAGCACTCAACTTTGTTTTCATAGCAGAGAAGTGACACTCTCTTTTTCCCATTCTTATTTGATTGGTTTACATCATATTTAATTTAATTACATTGTCACAATAACCATATAACCTTGCATTAAGGCACTGTTCAGATCCCTGTAACTTCTCATTTAAATCCAAGATAATGGCCTCCTTCCATACATCAAGATGTAATAAAGTCACAGGAAGGTAAAGCTTTGTTTTTTTAATCTATAAACCTCTTTCAGGGTCCCTCACCTTCCTTGCCCTCTTTGCATCGCTTTTGCCCCAACAGCTATAATCCACAGTGAAACTGTGGCAACCCTCTCAGCCCTTTCCTATGTGCTTTCTTTTCTCTGAAATGGTTTAAAGATCTTTACAATCATTGTTTCCTAAGTGGCCAATAAACATGTGAAATGGTACCCAGCTTTTTAAATATTCTGGAGAATGCAGACTAAAGCCACGATAAGATATCACTACGTGGCAATCAGAAGGAAATAAGTGATCACTAAGCACTTCCATACTCTGCTGATGGATTTGTGAACTGGCTCACCCAATTTGGAAAATGGTGTGGTATCATCTAATAAAATTGAAGATAGGCAAATAGTAGCACTTCCTCTCCTATGTCTGTATCTGGAGATGTGTGCTTATGTGCACTATGACACTTGTACAAGATTGGTTTTGGCAGTAGGATTTGTAATTGTCCCAAACTGGAAACAAGCCAAATGCTTTTCAATAGCAGAATGGATAAATAGTAGTGCGTCCACACAACAGAATATTAAGTAGGAATAAAACCGTATAAACTAGAGTTACACGCAATAAAATGGATGGATCCTAGAAACACTATCAAATAAAAAAGAAAGTCACAAAACAATACACACAATATGATTCTTTCATGCAAAGTTCAAAACCAGGCAAAACCAAACTATATTTTTTAAAGTTTTTTTAATGTTTATTTGTGTGTGTGTGCGTGTGTGTGTGTGTGTGTGTGAGAGAGAGAGAGAGAGAGAGAGGGAAAGATAATGAGTGGGAGAGGGGCAGAGAGAGGGAGACACAACATCTGAAGCAGGCTCCAGCCTCTGAGTTGTCAGCACAGAGCCTGATGTGGGGCTCGAACCCACAAACTGCGAGACCATGACCTGAGCTGAAGTCGGACACTTAACCGACTAAGCCACCCAAGCACCCATATTTTTAAGGATGCATACAGGTAATACAGCAAAAATAACAAGAAAATGATTTGCATAGAGTCCAGGAGAGTGGTTGCATCTGGAGACAGGGTGATGCATGGGCCAGGGAGGGGGTACTTGTGGTGAGGGCTTCTAGGGTGCCAGTCATGCTCTATTTCTTGACTTAAGTGGAACTTAGTTCACAACTGTATTACATGAATGTGTTATATTCTGTTGTATTCACAGCAAAACGTTTTAAAACACAGAGTGTTTTCTATGTTTGGGGATCAGTTTCAAATATATAGTTAATCCTTACAGGCATGAAGATTCTGATCACTAATTTTCTTAGACTGTTTGGTTAATGATTAGAGTGAAGTAGAGCTAAGAAGAAACAGGAACAGTAACATTCAACAGCAGGGAGAAGAGTAGAGAAGTGGACCACACATTCATTAGTATACATTTGAGGGAAGGCAGTCGTCTTAAGTTATCTAATAAAGAGGGGTGCCACTTAATTTCACATTAAGCCAAATTATTTAAGTTATCTATAAGTGTACTTCCCAGTATTTGCCTCTCCACATCCATGAACCCCATATAGTAATTCAACTTTTGATTTGGAATAAAAAAAACATTAATAAAAGCTTTATTGAAATCCAATTATCAAGATGTCTTTTCTCCCCCACTTTAGCCAGTAAGTGACTCAGTTGCAAGATGTTGCTTAAAATACCATAAAATTATTTCTATTAACAAAATCAAGTTTGCTGAGATTTCTCCATTTATTTTAGCATTATTTGTAAAAATTACCGTTGTTATTAGCCACCGAGGACCATCAAGGCAGTATATATTTTTATAGCACTTCTTCTTAAAAAGCCCTTCTTGGGGCGCCTGGGTGGCGCAGTCGGTTGAGCGTCCGACTTCAGCCAGGTCACGATCTTGCGGTCCGTGAGTTCGAGCCCCACGTCAGGCTCTGGGCTGATGGCTCGAAGCCTGGAGCCTGTTTCCGATTCTGTGTCTCCCTCTCTCTCTGCCCCTCCCCCGTTCATGCTCTGTCTCTCTCTGTCCCAAAAATAAATAAACGTTGAAAAAAAAAAATTTAAAAAAGCCCTTCTTTAGGCACTACTTTTTCATCTTTCGTTGTTAATCACTAAAAACTTCAAAGAACAGAAGATTGAACAGACTGCCGTCAGTAGGCATCATTTATGACTGGATGTTACATATGAGCACATGTGCGTGTACACGCATGCACACACACACACACACACACACAGGGCCACAGACACACCACTGGGAGATTTAAGGCTGGAGAAAGAATCTGAGCGAGTGCCTGTCAGCCTGTCTCGCTAGGCATTCCCAGGTCACTCAATGTTAATGCCTCTCATGTCCAGATCTCTCAAGTGATGCCAAATGGGGAAAAGTACAAGAAACATCTATCACGTGGTGCATACAAGAGCCAAAACAAACACTTGCCCTTTGGGTGTTTCTCTTTTCTTGGACTGATGGCATCCATACATAGTTTTATTATCCAAGAAGAATCATAAAAAGGGGGATGCTATTTGGAGTTGTTACAGAGATGATTTTACTGTGCTCAAGTTTATTTTCTGGAGATGGTTGCATTTCAGGGACTGAGGGAGCTATATTGCTGCATTTATAACTACAAAATATATCAAGAAACTAGAAATAATTTTTAGAAGCATGATGCCCCAAACAGAAAGCAACCTAAAATCCACCACTGGTAATATGGGTAAATCAACTGTTGGTTTATTCATATAATGAAGCAGATAGACTTGACCCTAAAACTTCTCGTTTCAGCGATAGGTTATCACATTATCAGACAAGTCTCTGTATCACTAAAAGGTTTGATACCAGATTTATCTGTGTAATTAAAAATGAAGTGATAACGAAAGGGTCCCCCACTGTTTTACAAAACAGTGTGGTGGTCCTTTGATTCCTGTGGTAATGACATGACAGGCCGCAAGAAATCCCATAGCTGCCTCACCACCACTTGGACAGCTGTTCTGCTCACAATTCCAACGACAGTCGGCTAGAAACCAGGAAGTTGGGCAACACTATGCTCCCAGCGCAGGAGAAGAGAAGGGTGAGTTACTGTGTTCCCCACCTCTGCCACCATTTAGACACGGGATTGTGTAAACTCTGCTTTACACGGAGCTAACCTCCACTACCAAACCAGGAGGGAACCTCACAATTCTTGATAATCAATCATTTTAAACAAGGTATATGACCCTTTTCCTTTAAAATTTAATAAGATATTTGATACAAAATATTTTTTTACATACATTATGAAGCAGATTAATAAAACAAAGAGTCTGAAGCCACTTTCAACTTATAAAATAGAATCTACAGATTCTTTTGAAGTCCCTTTGTGAGGTCCTATAATCCCAACCCACTGTCTGCTCCCCACAGAGGTAACCACCACTCTGAAATTTGGCAGTTGTTACCTTTATCTTTCCTCCTTTTTATAAATACATGTGTGTCCCTAAATAACAGCTTACTTAATTTTGCTTGTTTTCACTTAATTCTAGGATAGAACACACTTTAGGTTTTCTTCCTACCTTTCAGGTTATTCCACCTCAATTTCCTTGCTCTTCCAGTCTTCCAAATCTAGGCATGCCCAGACACAGTCCTTAGACCTCTTTCCAGCTAAATTAATGGGTGATGACCAAGTATGATGGTTACAGACAGGTGCATACATGGTTTTAAATGCCACCGATAAGTCCCTCTTCTGAGCTGACCTTCCGTATCTGACTGCATACTCAACATACTCACTGAATGTCTAATAAGCATCTCAAAATCAACTCATCCAAAACTGAGACTTCGATCTTCTCCAAAAATTTTTTTTCTTCTCCAAAAAGTGGAAACTCCACTATCTTTTTTTTTTAATTTTTAAATTTTACTTAAATCCAAGTTAGTTAACATATAGTGTAATAATGGTTTCAGGAGTAGAATTTAGTGATTCATCACTTACATATAACACCTAGGGCACATCCCAAAAGGTGATCTCCTTAATGCCCATCCCCCATTTAGTCCATCCCCCCACCAAACAACTCTCAGAGTGTTCTCTGTATTTAAAAGTCTCTTCTGGTTTGCCTGTATCCTATTTTATTTTTTCTTCTGTGGGATTAGAGAGATTGTTTGGAAAAGTCTCATACTATATCCATGTGTCTTAATCTCTCAGTCTTCCACATGGAAATTATCCATACAAAAGAAAAAAAAGGCTTTTCTTTAACTTCTGTTTCACTTTACTCAGATCTACCTTTCAGTTTGCAAATTCCCCCTTTGGCTGAATACCACTACTATTCAAGCCTTCCATCTTAATTTCTTTTCTGTTTTTAATTTTTAATGTTTATTTCTGAGACAGAGAGAGACAGAGCATGAGTGGGGGAGGGGCAGAGAGAGAGGGAGACACAGACTCAGAAGCAGGCTCCAGGCTCTGAGCTGTCAGCACAGAGCCCGATGCAGGGCTCGAACACACAAACCGTGAGATCATGACCTGAGCCGAAGTAGGACCCTCAACCGACTGAGCCACTCAGGTGCCCCCTTAATTTCAATTACTACATTTGATTTCTAAAAATTCTATTTAGCTCTTTTAAGAATGTATCTGTTCATTTTTTTGATAGTTTTTTTCTTATATGTGTTTTAAATAACTTTTTTGTATCTTTAAGTGTATCAAAACTTTTTGTATTATGGACTTGAAAATTTAATATTGACCCCTTTGCAGATGTGTGTTTTTTTTTTTTCTGTTGACTAGCAACTAGTGTTGGCTTATTTTCTGTTCTCTGTGATTTAAATTTTTTTTTAATGTTTATTTTTGAGAGACAGAGAGACAGAGAGAGAGAGAGAGAGAGAGAGTGTGTGTGTGTGTGTGTGAGCGGGGGAGGGGCAGAGAGAGAGAGAGAAAGACACAGAATCTGAAGCAGGCTCCAGGCTCTGAGCTGTCAGCACAGAGCCTGATGCGGGGCTCGAACTCACAAGCTGTGAGATCATGACCTGAGCTGAAGTTGGATGCTTAAT
This sequence comes from Felis catus, assembly GCF_018350175.1. Taxonomy (NCBI): domain Eukaryota; kingdom Metazoa; phylum Chordata; class Mammalia; order Carnivora; family Felidae; genus Felis; species Felis catus. The sequence goes on from NC_058368.1 coordinate 167,811,494, forward strand.
CCACTGAGCCACCCAGGCGCCCCCCGCTTTTTAAAAAAAAAATTCTTTAAAATTTCTCTGTGTTTTTAGATTGTGAGTTTAAATTAGTTGCCACTCTATTGGGGGGGGGCGGTTTTAGGACTGGATTAAGGGTACCTTTCTCAAAGGATGATTTTTGTTTGCTTTTGTCAGGCAATGAGCATTCCTGTAATGAATCCTTTTAAAATGCAAATAAGCAACACAAACTATGCAAGTACTGTAGATTCAGGTACTAAACCACGTGAATGGTAGCCAGTGGCTATTAATTTTCAAGAAAACCTTAAAAAAAAACAAAACAAAATAACTCGAGACTAGCCAAGGCTGAAAACGACTATTTGCATCTTCAATTTTTGTTTTGTTTTATTTTAGTTCACTATTTGTAAAAGGATGTTGCCTTTCAGGGATCCTGGTTTTATGTGAGGTGAACTCTTGATTTGTGTCCCAATCATCCACAGCCCCAAAGTTTTATACACATTCTCTAGGCTGCAATGATCAGTATAGTCTCCCAGATTTTGCAAGTTTCCAAGCCTCTCTAGAGATAAAAGTTTTAGCAAGCATCACAATCACCCAGAGGATTTTCTAGAACACAGGTTGCATGGTCTTTGCCACAGTCACTCAACTCTGCTGTTGTAGCACAAGAGCAGCTACAGATAAGACATAATCAAATGTGTGTAGTTGTGTTCCAATAAAACTTTATTTACAAAAATATACATCAGGCCAGGTTTGGCCTGGGGCCATAGTTTGCTGACCCCTGTTCTTGATGGATGTCCCTACTCTGTTCCTGGTCACAAGGGGTTCCTTTTGCTTTCTTGCAGGCACAGCTAGTCATTTAAAAAGGTTTAAAAAGGGGTGTCTGGGTGGCTTAGTTCGTTTAAGCGTCCCACTCATGATCTCAGGGTTTGTGAGTTCTAGCCCGGTGTTGGGCTATGGGTCGGGCTATGCACTAACAGTGTGGAGCCTGCTTGGGATTCTCTCTCCCTCTTTCTCTGCCCATCTCTCTCTGTCTGTCCCTCTCCCCACCTCCTCCCTTCCACACTTGTGTGCACATGTGTTTTCTCTCTCTCTCAAAATAAATGAATAAACTTAAATTTTTTTCTAAAGGTAAAAGGGTTTAAAATTATTTTACTGAAAAATTTCAGAGGTTACATAGCAGAAAATCTTTCAGGATCTTCATTCTAACATATTGCCAGAAATAGAAGTCCTGCATTTAAATTTCTACTTGTTGAAAGAATTTAGGGCAAGACTTTTCTAGTGGAAACGATCTTCCCTCCCTACAAATCCAATCTCTTTAGTAGTCCGTGAAAAGTTTATGATTAGGCTTGGTTTTTCTGTAGAGGCTTTTTCTATTCTCTGCCCCTACAGAACATACTTTTCTATTTCCCTTGGCCGTCTACCTACCTACCCAGCTACCTACCTTAACTTGGTTACACCCTGAACTTGCCTTGCTGTCTCATTCCTGCATGACTTTGCACATACTTTTCCATCTTCCAGGTTTGCTCTCCCTTCCTTCCCCACACTAAGTTTGTAAATTCCTGTTATTCCTTCAGCCCTCATTAGAAGTACCTCTTCTGTGAAGCTCTTCCTCTCCAAAGCTGCTACTCTGTCTCATGTGTGCCCTCTAATTATGCCTATTATTACACCTATTGTACTCCACTGCCATTGCTAGTTTTCAAGAATGTCTCCTTGCTAGGCTATGAGAAACAAGGATGGGAATAAGTCTTATTTATCTTTAAATGACCAGTGCTGGGTACATGTTTTTTACTCAATAAATTTAACTGTTTACTTTTGAAAAATGGAATAAATGGCAAAGCAAATGAATGACTGTTTAGGGAATGGGATTTTAAACAAACCACTTGTTTAAACCCTTAAGGTTTTAATCTATCTCAGTAATCACTGGCCAAATTAGAACCTCCTAAACCCAGTCTTGTTCATTATCCTGGTTAGTCAAACCAACATAAAGTCAGGAGTGAAACACACAAGGACGTGGACCGCTGCATGCATCACACCCAACCAGCAACAGGGAGGCCATTTATTATCTCTAAAATAAAACAAAAGACAAAGTATTTTGTTTCTCTTTTATTGCAACCCATTGCAAGGTCAAAAGATTCACGGAAATATAGAAACTACAAACTGGGTGAATTTCCTTTATCCACTCAAAAAGACATTAAAGACAAAGGACCAGAATTTTTCACTACAGCAATATATTTCATAGTCTTTATTCTGAAAATACTGTTGACATTTTGGAGAGGATACAAAGCCCTGCATTAAACGTGTTCACATATATTTATGACATTCTAAGCAAAACAAGAAACTATATTGCCCAGAAATCATTTTAAGCCTCATTTCAAAGCATCTAATGAGAACACATTCAACAACCATCACAGGATCACTCAAGGTGATGCTTTTTTTTTTTTTTCTGGTTGTTTTTTTGAGATTAATGCTTTGAGGCTGGATATGATGTTTCTACAGATTTCTACAAATATACCAAAGCAGTGTTCCAGGTTATGTTGCATCAGGCTTTCTGGATTAGTCAACATCTTAAAGAATAAGTGCAAGTTCCCCACCCCACCCCACCCCCAAGCTAAAGCATGTTATAGTGCTGTATTTGAGATTCAAACAACGCAACATTATAAAAAAAATCAATTTTACACTTCTGAAACCATTTGACAAGCAAACTGTAACACTCTAAAGATGACAACTTTGAACTGAAATGGCACCATCCATATCATCAATGGCTCTCCCTTCTTTTTTTTTTTTTTAACTATTTAAAATATAGTGTGACGTATATAAAAATTAAACTTTTGCTTATTCACTCAAGCTACTATTTCTATACATACTGTCTTATAAATTAGTTTTGGATTAAAAACCAGTTAAAATATTGTGAATTAAAATATTTTTCAGTGGTGGGGAAATGAATATGAAAACGATACTATTTGATGTGCAAGATGAACTCTTTTATTAATAATAAACAGTTTTTAATCTTACACAAATTGTATTCCTTTCAAATTAAATTAGTAATCTATCTAGTGATGGAAAAAATACCCTTGGTGCTTACTAAGTAGATTTTCTTAACTGATTGGGATTAAAAGCAAAACAATGCCACATCAGAAACATGTTGACGTAATCAAAGGAAACAATGTTTACAAAAAAGGAGTCTTTATAAATAAGTGAATAGTATTTGAATGTAAAGCTATATTTTGTTTCTTACAGCTAGTATCATTTTAGCCATATTGGGGCTTACAGAAAGTGAAACTCAAACCTTAGTATATCTGTTAAAGACCAAAAAAAAACCAGTTATGTCCACATTGGGGGAGAATAAATAGCAAACTCACAAGTCAGGGTTTTGTATCTAGCTCTACTGTGAAAGATGATCACTCTTTAGCTTAAAAAGGCTCCCTGTGGTCTTGATTATAAATCTAGACACAGGCAAGTTTACTTGAGCCTGAGTCCCTACTATGAATTAATTGTAAAGATGTGTGAAATCAAAACACATATTCATTTACTTATCGATATTGTCTTAACTGAAAGCTGGCAATCTTTAAACAAAGAAATGCTTATTTCTGACAAGTGTAAACAAAATCTTAATGAAAAGACTTTCTAATTTTTCCTCTTAACTCATACATTAACCAGCAATAGATCTTTGCAGTAGCACAAGAACTATTCAAAAATAACATGCATATATCCATAAAACCTGTTCTAAAGCTCAAAGCAAAGCAAAGAAAAAAAAGAAAAAAAGAAAGTAATAGGAAGATTGTCTACTTATATCTCACTCATTAATTTTCTATTCATGTGACTACCTCCAAATTTCAGAAATACACGTTCATAATTACCAAAATTAACAAAAAAATAATTAAATGATCGGTAGGGTTGTTTTTAAATAACTGCGCACTATTAATTACATTGGTGCCTTTAATGTGGAGAATGCTAAGGTTAGCTCCAAATATCATTAACATATATCTGGACCAGTTACTATCCGTGAAATAAAAGCTAACACAACGTTAACACAAAACTTCACTGAAATATTCAGGACTCAACAGAACACATTTGCAAAATAATGAATAACTTGTGAGCTGGCCAGGGGAGTTCAGATCGTTGCCTCCATATAAAAACTTCACAGAAGGCTTAATTCTCTCTAGTCCCTACATCATCTCCAGATAGCAAGTTGACCATCTGTGGATACAGTGAGTTAGGCAGAGCCACAGTGGATGACATGTTTCCTCAGTGACCTGGAGGAAGGCCCCTGTGTCAGAAATGGTCTAGAAAGAAACTGTCCTGGAGTTGTGTACGCACGCACGTGTGCATGTTTATGAAGGAGTGTAAGAACGTATATGTGTGTACGTGCTTGAAATTTTGCAGGGTACTGGTTTCCTGGTTTCCAATTAGTGCAACATCACTTCTGGTCTGGTGATCATCAGAAGTGCACGATTCTATCCCATCAAAAGGCAAGACAGTTGCATTTATTTTGGGGCGTCTTCAAGAGGCAGTAGTTAGAAGCTCAAAGTAATAGACCGATGTTTTTTTGGTTCTACAGGAAGAAAAAATTTTTAGAGAAACAAGTCTTTGAACTTAAAAACTAAAAGGTGTGTGTGGCTTTTGAAATCTTTAATTTTTAAGGAAAAAAAAAAGAACCCCAGCTCACCTGGGAACAAATAGCAATTGCGCTTATGCTATGCAGTATGCAAACAAGACACAAATATACACACTCGGGTACACCCGTACACGTGGAACAGTTAAAACCCTTCCAAGGGATCGCCTGCCCCAAATCTCCTGCTCCTCTCCGCCCTGCTGACTGATCCGAGTGGACCTACGTGGGAGCAGGAGTGTTAGGAGGAGGCAGCAGACATGTTGGGGGTCCAGCCCATCTGATAGGCTCTCTCCAAGGTCCTCTTGCAGTCCTGCAGCACGGTGCTGAAGGTGATGTGGGGGTACTGCTGCACCAGCTGCTCCACTGTCACCTCATTGACCTGCAACCAAAGAAGAGCCATCGTCAAGCACAGGACGGGACGGCTGAGACCGCCCACTGCCCGTGTCCTCTGACTGACGTGCTAATGGTGGTAACAGGAACTCTCACCTCATTCCCCCTCAGCAATGTGAGCCAGTGTTCTGTGAGAAGGTATGTGTCCCTTTTTGCCTGACCTTCCCGATTTCCTGAGTACTACATTCACCCTCAGGGATTGTTTAAAGAAGACATAGGATATCAAGAAATCAAATGTGTTTTCTAGAAGCATAAATGATAGCGACTTGTTGAGATCTTAACAATGCCCACTGAAAAGCTAGTGCCTGGGAGGAGAGGCAGCAGGGAGATAGCATTCTAATGTGCATTTAGCTACATCATCAACCTGACAGCTTTTTTAGGACAAAACTGTAGAGTGGTAGAGAGGATCCACAGGAATCTAGATGGAAGTGTTGGGGGAAATGTTTATTTTTCTTCCCTTTAAATGTTAAAGCATTGCAAACTTCAAGTCCCTTTGTGAAAAGGGCTGAAATGTGAGGAATCAATAATTAAAACATACATGGCTGGCAGGTCAGGGATGGCCCCAATAGACCTTAACCATCAAAGATACCACCTTGATTCTTGATTAGACAAGGCAATCAGACAGGCCTAATTAAAACTAACACCTTTACAATTGCTGTGCTGTGAAGGGATTAATTTGTCAATTATTTTTAAGCTGATTGCAGTTCATATCACAGAAGTAGACAGCTTCCTTCATCCTTTAGATAAATAAATGATTAACCTAAGAACCACAACTTTTAGGTAGCTTTACTTAAAATCTTTATTGAACACTTGGGCATTTTCAAATGCATCAATATTTCATTTATACTGAGTAAGCTGGTCTGAAAGAAGGTGCTTATGATACATAATTTTGTGCTCCCTCTCCATGTCTGTCCATTCTTGAAAAAGATCAGGACCACCAAGAAATGCCTAAAACAACATCAAACCCTTGCTTTTTGCTTTGAAAGCCTGCTTAGAAGTATGACGACCATGACATTCAGTCGTCTACACTTTTCTGAGATAACATGATGTTTTCTGGGTGATTTGGAAAACTGTTATATATAATCTTTTTTTTTTTAAATTGAGAATTGATATTTCAACATTGCACTGATGATACTTAATCTGTCAGAACACCTCTCTATTCAAGACTTGCTTGTATTAAATCAACTTTCACTCCAAATTCAACCAAACCATGTAGTTAATTCTTTTTGTGATAGTTATGATGTATAACATTGTTTTCAAAAACAAGAAGAAAATTATTTAAAAAAGAAAAACTGACATACAAATTAGAGTTGAGAATATGAATTGATGGCCTTAAGAGGATTCTTATGCAACATTTTTAATTTTTTAATTTAAATTTATGATCTAAGTTTTGCTTGGGTTGAGGCAGCCTAAGACAGTACACTTAAGAAGGCCATGCGCCATCTGGCTCTATGTATCTCGGTAGCATATTTTTGATACTCCAGTCACCTGACTTAATCCCAGATGATCAAACTGTCCAAGTTCTTTCTGGCCTCAGGGTCTTTGCACATGTTATTCTCTTTACCTGGAATACTCTTTAACCCACTTCCCCCTAAAAGCCCTCTCTTCATGCCTACTTCCTACTTACTCTTGAGTTCTTAGCTTCAGTGTCATTTCCCCAATGTCATTTCACTGCCCTATCCCTGCTCCCCCCCACCCCAAATTAGGTAAGGCTTTTAGGTTATTTACTCTTCTAACATTGCCCACTTTGTCTTCATAACACTTATAAAGTTAGTTTATAATTACTTAATTTAATATCTGTTTCTCCTGCCCCAATGTACAATCCACAAGAGCCATGATCATTTTTGTACCCACAAGTCAGGCCTAGTTATTAGTGACAGAATGATAAAAAAAAATACCCAAAGGCAAGTAAGAAATGGAAACTCAAGAGCAAGGCAAAACCAGACATTAAATACTAATCACACAAAGACCAATTCCCTGAGGAACTCTTATTTGGCTCAGGAATTCCCTCCTTCAAGAAGCCTTCCCGAAGCAAGCCTATCTCCCAGAAAGGTAGGGTTAGGTACCCCCTTCTCTGTGCACCTGTGGTGGGCACCCTGCATGGTTCTTTCTTTTATTTAAGCACTCTCACTGTGTAATCATCTCTTTACTTGCCTATGGCTTCCACCTGCATAAGAAGAGCCTCTGGGGACCAGAGACTGTCTCTTACCTTTAAGGCTGTCAAGCTGTGTGCAACGTAGAGAAGAAAAATGGCAACTGTGGTTCATACCATGCACTTGAGAGTCAACCAGAAACAGGTTTGAACCCTCGTTTCACTTTACTTCTTTAAGATTTAGTTTCCTCAACTATACACACAGGATAAAACTACTTAAAAGTAACAGGATTGTTGTAAGGCTTAAGTGTAATGATATGCTTAACACTGTGACTGACTTAAAAAGGTCCCCAAATGGTAGCTCTTATTATTAGAGCAGGCACTTGGTAAATGGTTATTAGGTGCATGAGTTAATTAACGATACGCTAGGGTGACCGATTCTCTGTCGTGATGCTCCATATTGTTCAATTTCTGAGATATTTCAGAAGTGAACCTTGGTATCATTAGTTGTAGTGTTCAAAATAAAATAATCATAGGGTGAGAAGTAAGCTTTAAAACATACATCATATACAGGAAGAGTCTATTCTACCTTATTGGTCTCTGGAGGTGATTCTAGAACTTTCCTTAATGGAACAGTGCAGGTTTTAAATATCTACTTTCAGAAAATCCTCCCTTTTCTTTACCTGATGTTCCCCACTTTGCTGTTAGGTTACCTTCCTCCCTTCTGTCATAAACAAACCCATAAGGATGCAGGTCTCATTAAGAAAGAACTGAAGTCATTTGGTCAGACAGGATGCATGGCAAGGGGAGAAAGTCCTGACCACTCAGTATTCAAGGAACAATGACCAGGAAAACAGATAACAGAAAACTGAGAAGAGAAAACATTTAAACCCACTGTAAAGTTGGGCACTGTCTTCTGTGCTGCCTCTTTTCTGATCTACATGTGGGCTTGCACAAAGTCCGATACCTAGGGATTGACAGGCAATCTGTTTTGGAGGTCCAATTTTTAAACACAGAAAAAAAAATATCTCTATGTGGTAACTGTTTTGTGGGAAGAGAGATACAATTTACCTTAAGCAAACCTGATATATAAACATAAATTTATGAAGTATATAAATTAGGGGATAATTATTCACTTTGGTAAAGGCATCCACGGTCAGGTTAACTGATTTTCTCTGCCAATATTGTATATATACTTTGATTTACCAAAATTCAATTTACCTATTTCAGTTGCTTAAAGTAAGGTATACCCATAGCTGAGAATACAGAGTATCTTAGGTCTCTGGCTTTCAAAGGTTATGGGCAAGAATAGACAGTAACTTGGTTTTGTATAGTTGAATTAAACCAGCAATCCTCTGTGGATATAATATGTCTTCTAAGTAATCTTTTTGCTAACTGTGCTCTGTAAATTCTAGAAAACAAAGCAAAGGGGAAAATGCAAATATTCCATTTTAGAGCTTTGTTGGGTAGAAGCTATTCAGGGGAAATACATGTGTTCCCACTAGGGAAGTTTCTATCTTTTACTTATAGTGTCTCCTGGCGATACAGTGTGACAAATTTTATACTAAAGTTATTTTCATTTACTCCTCAGAAGTACAAATTATGCTCACCTCTTTGTATAGAATCCATAAGCACTTTGGTGCCTTAGAGAAAAAGTTCAGCGTTAGACACCAGGAGGGTCCAAAGCATTTTAAATTGTTACGCCTACATACACATTTCTGCAGACATTTTGTCATGCACAACTCCACTTGCTAGAATGAAAGGAACAATTCTCTGTTCCAACTCATAAAATGTGTGTAATATAAAAAGGGAACATAGATTAATTTTTTTACATTTCTCCATGATCCCTGGTTTTCTGTATTCAATTTCTTTTCCTCTTGCTGAAAACCATCAACGGCAACTCCTATATTACACTTGAGATTTGAAAAATGCAGCCTATCTTCCTAAAGAAATATGCAGTGGTGTCATTTGAAGAAATTACTGTGATTAAAGGGAAAAAAAAGTGTGTACCACAGGTTATTTTTTAAATATAAGAAAGATTGGATTTTATAGTTCTCTCCAAAGACTGCATAACCATAATTTACATTTTCAAAATTATTATAACTCTTTTCAAGGTAGTAGCAATTTGTCTGGTATTTTAATCTATTTTGAGTTAACATCTATTAGCACTTTTTGAAAATGTGAGGTAAATTGCTATGCTAATTAAGGTAAATCATACCATAGTTTCATTCTCTTCCTGTTACTACTATGGAAGGATGAGAAGAGACTCTTCGAGCTTCGGAGATTCAGTTCAAACAATTTCTCTAGACCATCACACTCATTCCTTCACCTTATCAATACTTTCCCCAGAAAGTTCCAGCTAAGTGCAAGCCCAAATCTGAAGTATCTCCCCAATGATACCTACCATTCAAAAAATGCTATTTCTGATAAAATTTTCAGAAAAAAACATTTATGTGAAGTGATTATTATTTCCTCTTTGTCTCATGTTTTAAAATAGGACACGTTTCTTGTGAGGGGGGAAATATTTGACACCTGAGTGTATGAAACTCACATTCATGAATATAATAAACCACTTAAAATCACTTTTTAAAAAAATCATTTTTTTAAATGGAGAAAGTTTCCACGCAAAGGTGACCACTACTGAAAATATCAATAACATTAAAATGTATTATGCTATTGCTAGACTGTGTTTCTTGACAGCAAAGAGTATTTGAGTCATCTCTTTGTTTTCAGTCCTTTGCACACTGGCTGGCATATTCTCGCCCCCATTCGATTATGAGCTCACGAGATAGGAGTTTTTGTTGGTTTTGTTCACTGCCACATCTCTGGCACCTATAGAATGCCTAGCACCTAGTAACTACTCAATAAATATTTGCTGGCTAAATTAATGTAGTAGTTGTTCAATGAACAGGTACAGAGTAAACACAAAAGCACGAATTAGTTCTGCATCAGAAACAGTGGACATAGCCTCACCTTGCTCCCAGACTGTTCCCACTACAGGGGTAGCAGTCTCTAAAGTCTGGGCATTATGGCAGCTCCAAACTCCTTTCATCCTTTGAAGTTCATACCTAAGGCGATTCTCTGTGTTACTCTCCTTTCCAACCGACATCACCGGGCGCCTCTTTCCAGATGCACCTTCCCTCGGGTTTCCAATAATTTGGCACAGGACACCAAAGTAGCTCATGCTGGTGGTTCGGTAATTTCTGCTGGGTCATTCTGCTGTCAGACAGTACTAAGGAAAAGCCCAGGCCATACTGGAGTTAAATGAGGGCAGCCTTCCTTACTGGAGATCACTGACACACTAGACTGGATGGATAACACTGAGAAACACATTACTGGTCACTAGATATGAGCTTGTTTCCAAAACGTTGCAAAAACCCACTTCTGCTTCCAGCGTCAGTGCCCTGCTCAGGGCGGCAGGCCCAGGTGGGCCCCACAGAAGATTCTGAAATTTTGTGACATTTAACGTGCCTTCTCATGTCACAGTTATCTGGAGGCAGAAGGGGAACTGTGGGCAGATCCCCTGACTCAAAATGATGCTACCTCAAAATAATGCTACCCAATTTCTTGGGCTTCAGAAATTCTACCTGCCTTTACTGCTCCCTGGGGAGCAAATGGAAATCCGAGGAACTTTTTGTTGCTATCGTTGGTGTTGTCATCACAGTGACGTGTGGCATTTGTTGTCCCAGATAGCATGAAAATAATACTGCAACTCACAGTATAGTCCTGGGCAAGGAAGAATTCTTCAAACCAAACTGTCCTACGCCCCCCACTGAGAAACACTGTGCTCATCAGAATAAGGCACTTGTGTGGTAGGGGATAAATCAAACACATTTCTTCTCTTCAGCATGGTTTACTTTGGCAAAAAGTTGAACATAATTTGTTAATTCTTCACCATAATGACCAATAAAGGCAAAACGAAAGTATGCCTCCACTCTAGCAAGGAGGGAATGGGAAAAGTATTCAATGAACATCTACTATTTTCTAGGCATATACGCATTAATACTCCTTATTTCACATGAACTGTGGCTCAGAGAGGATTAGTATTTCACACAGGGTCATGTACCTTGTAAATAGAAGCTAGGATTTGAATCCAGGACCCCTAAGCAAAGATGTTCTCTGCACTGTGCCATGTTGACTTGGCACACAGGTAACAGCGAGACACACGAAGTGCCATACTGTGGCCTAGCTGATCACCTGGCCAGTAAACTGTTCACTGACATTCCTTTTCCATCTATGGTACAAAAAATGATTTCAATTTACATATAAGCACATTTCAAAGTCCTTTACAATGTCTTCAAAATGGCTGCTCTGTGGGAATGTAAATTATAATAGATCTCACTTTGCTTGTGGAATATTCCATGGTGCAGCTGTGGTTGCATGAGACTTTGAAACATGATAGAAACATGATGAAGCTGCAGGACTAACAAGGGACCTTCTGGCAGGGCAACTGCCCATGACATAAACAGGCATTGCTTTTTCTCCAGTCTCCCGCCCATCAACACGTTTTTCTGTGTCCCAGACAGAGGTAGAATGGCCAACTTGACAGACAAGGTTCTTGACCCCTTGGAGCAAGGAAAATGGACAATTATACCAGCAACAGCAAAGCTTGAGGATTGATTTCTAGGGGAAGTGCAGATTGCTGTGGACAGAGGCACCTGACCTTTTCCAGGAGAGCTGGAAAAGGCTTTCCAAAAGAAGGAATATTTAATTGAACTTCTGGACAGGGAAGCATCAGCCTGTGTACACATTTGTTAAATACACACATATTATTCAGGGAAGAAAGGAAACCCATTCATGAGCCAGAATAAACCACTAATCTGTCCCTTACTTTGTAAGCTTTGTAAGGTAATGTTCCTCCAGCTCGCCTAGCAAACTCAAGTGTATAACTTCAGTAGTTCTTGCTTCACATAGCTCCATTCTGAGGAAAGGGGAGTGAAGAAAATGGATCCCCCTATCTTCAGCTGGGAAAAGTAAGGAACCCACAGTACATCTGTGAAGGGGCTGCAAATAGCACATTCAACTACTCTCTCCTAATTCGGGGCTCTTGCCCTCACACTGGTCTGTCATTCTTCACAGACTCCCTGGGCAATGTCACTCACTGCTAACAGCCCCAGAGGCTGACTCCTGGCGGCCCAGAGGCAGAGTGTTGTCTGTCGGGCAATACGCCTCCGGAATCTGCTTCTCTCTGAGTTTCCTGGCTCTCTGGGAAACTGTACTGGCTATCAGTGGAACCCGGCATTCACAAGGTGTAGCAAAAGTCATCTCAGACAATGCATATTCAAAAGAGGCCCAATTGCTCTTTAAGCAAGTGCCCACTGGCCCCGAGATGGGCACATATTAAAATGGATAAAATAAGGGTAATGTGAATTCTAGTAATATGTCAACTTTGCATGTAAATGAGATGAGTCATCTAAGTGCAGTTTAAAATATTTTAAATAGGACACTAAGAAAAGAATAAAACAGCAGATGATACATTGGTTTTCCCAGGACCCTGCACAGCCAACAACATGCAGCAGGCTCTCTTTGGGGATTCTATTTTCTTCCCTTCGCAGAGGGATTTCTCATGTCCCTGCTTGGGTGACATACCATGTCTTACCTATGTTTCCCTACGTTAGAACAGGGAGGTCCAGGACACCAAAAATTTGGAGGGACTTTTACACTCTCTTATTTCATTCTCTTCACACTCTTTCTCTTCAGCAGCAAGGCTAAGCTTTCCAGAAGTCTGGAGGAGGATACAGCAGTAGCTCAGTATGCATGAACAGGCTGCAGGCAGAGCCCACAATGAAGATTAAGGGTCTTTCCCAGACTGGTGAGAGCTGTGAAAATGATTCTAGGTGTGAGCCAAAGCACCTGCTCTTTGTCTCTACTCAACAGTCAACTTCGCATTCCTTTCCTTCCCTCTGTCTCTCTTAGTCAAGCCAAGGCCCTTCACCACAAACCCCACAGCAACTCAGACATAACAAATGTTTGATACACATTTATTGACGTGGGATGAGTTAAACTGTGTCTGCAAACAAGAACACAAATAAGAATACAGTGGATCTCAGCATAATTGCTCACTAGAATCACCTGAGGATCTTTTAAAAACCCCAGTGCCCAGGTCATATCCCAGACTAACTGTACCTGCATCTTGGGGAAGTGGGACCCAGGCACCAGTGTTTTTTAAAGTACCCACCCCCCCAACCCTCCAGGAGATTCCAATGTGCAGCTTGGGCTGAGACCCACTAGGTTAAAGCTTTCAGCTGTGAAGTTCCCAGAGGGCACAGGTGATTTCTGCTCCTGGGAATCTGAAGGCAAAGTCTGAACTAAGATTATCTGAAGACAACAAGTAAGCACTTGCCTCCCACGCTGCCCTATTAAACTGAGTCAGGGGTTATGGAGAAAAGAAATGGTTGCTCCTACAGCTTATTGGCCTATCTTTTTACAAATACTCACCCCTACCCGAAACAAAAGGTATATTCTTTGAATGTGGTAAAAACAGACTGGCTTCCTGTCTGTCACCATTGGTCTTGGATCTCTAGCTGGGCACAGCCCAAGGAGGCCACCTCCTGAGTTTTCCAATAGCTAATGGAAGGGAAGATTCCCCTAAACCCAGCTATACATGGATGGATGTAGTGCTTCCTCAAGGGACCACCCATAAGGTGAAGGACAGGGCACGCACGACTAAGTATTTAATATAATTTTAAGAAGAAAAATTGATCATTTTATTGGAGACTAAAAGCTACCTGTTACATATGGGAGTCAGGTGTCTACAGGCCACCCACAATGCACTATGCTTCATGCATGAACCTCCCTGAGGCCTTCAAGGATGGATTTTTTTTTTAATAGAAAGAGGTAAGAAATATTACTCTTGGGTGGCAAAACACTCATCTAAAAGTCCCAAAGCATGGAAAGAGACAGATACTGAGAATGCAATGAACCTGACAGAGGCAGGCTCATAAATTCAGTCAACTTTGTCAAATGCAGTCATTCCATCTCAGAATCTGCAATGATTGGAAGTGCTATGCTCTGTCAATATCACAACAGGCCTGGCTTCATGCTGTCTCTTTTTCATGAGATGTGGGTAGCCTGTTAACACTAGCATTGCTTTCTATTCACTTGAATTAGCACAGTGAGGAAGCAGCAAAGAACCTGGGAGGATGAAGATCACAGAAACGCCTGCAGTGTTAAGTGAGAATCGGGGCTCGCCAACCTGAAGCCTCTAATTAGAGATTAGTGTGACAGGAGTCCAACAACCAGACTGTCAGAGAGAAATTAGTGACATTTTCATTCTGTTTCTCCAAGCAATCCTCCACCAAGAAGGATGTTTCAAGTCAAGTGTAAGCTCTATGCAGAGCCTTGCATAGGCCACTCTGAGGCCACTGACCGCTGGCCATGGAATTGACCTAGCACACAAAAGCATACATTTTTTAGTATAGATTTGCATGTGCGGTACAGATGAGAACCAAAGCGGACCTGTGTGGGACATCAGGATGGAGATAGCTACTTGGTGAGTCATCTGCAATTCTCTAAATGGTTCAGCAAAAGATCGACTATTTGAGAAAAACTGGGCCCTAATAAGATAATTAATGTAGTCACTAACTGAGCGGTAAGTACAACGTATTTATAGAACACATCTGGGTGTTTCTAAATTAAACTCACAAAGTTAAGCTAAAAAACACAATCGAGAAAGAAAACTCTCAGAACTAAAAATGTCTTCTTGTACGCTTAATGGCTTTCTTGATTTCAGTTTTTATTTTCTTACAGAAAGCCTGGGGCGGTGGTAATCACCAGTGGACACCTGACCAAAAAAAAAAAAATCTTTCTAAAATGGCATTTGCCATCAGGTAGAATTTATGGATTTGACCTGTTTCCTAAAACAAATTTATTACCAACAAAAATTTATTCTGCATAAAAGTGATCTGTAAATCTGTAGATTAAAAAGCCTGAAAACAAGTGATATTTCTGGTTTTCAGAAGAGAGACTCTACATAAATCAGCGAATTCCAGGGTTAGCCTCAGAAGGATGCTGAGTCCAAATCACACAGCAGATGCCTGAACTCAGTCTGTGACTGTCCTGAACCCCAGGGGCTTTCGGCTACACTCAGAATTCCCCAGCTACAGGAAGCTGGTGTTAAATCCAAGGTGTTACCTTTCTAATTTCCCTCTGTCCAGATACTTCTTATAATCTATAAAATTATCAGGAGGAAGTGGGATCTAATGTTTTTCAAACTTGCTTTTAGCTGTACAATACTTCTGCAAACCAGAATAATAAATACACAAACCAAATAAGTAAACTAAATAAACAAAGCAATAAAAGTGGGGTTGCTCTGGCTGAAGTCAGTTAGATGGTAAGGACCAGGCACCCTGCCCTCTTAGCTGCTCTGTTATTCCCGGAGACTCTGAGGAACCTCCTCGGAACCTTGGAGCTACACAGAATGCAGATAAGAAACACAATCCATTCATCCATCATCCAATACATATTTTTTAGGTAACTGTTATGTATCAGCCCCTATGGCTGGGTCTGGCAATATAACAGAAGGAGAAATCCATGGATCTTACAACCTAGTGAGGAGGAGAGTGATGGGGATGAAGAAGGTAGGAATTCACCACCACATGGTTCTTGCTTGCAAACGGTCCTTGCTTGCTTCATGTAAGGAAGTTTACATGCATTAACTCATTTAATTCTCTCCATAGTCTATGGGATGGGTGTTATTTTTATTCCCTCTTTACAGATGAGAGAGGCAGTACGGGAGGTGGAGATAGAAAAGCCAGGATTGTGGTGACATTGAAGGCAAGAGAAAAGCGTTCTCATGAAAGAGGGCATGGTTACCATATGCGTGCAGTTGCTAAGGGATGAGACCAATTGTGGACAGAGAAGTGGCTGCTGCATGTGGTGACAAGGAAGTCACTGGTGATGTTGAACAGACTGGCGCGATGAGGATGGAAGTAAGACTGTAAGGAGTGGTGAAAAAGGAAGGATGACTGTTCATAGTCCATCCTTTGCAGAAAGGAGTTTAATAGGAGAGTGGCAGAAAATAGAACTGTAGAGGAATGCAGCTGAAAGAAGTTGTGGGGTCAAAGCAAGGTTCTTCATGCAGAAGAAATATACTTTGGGGTACCACTTTCAAAAATTAATTTGCAGTCTTACTGCATTGTAATTGCCCATTTGCTGGCCTGTCTCCCCTAGGAGACTCCCCTACCTATGGGGTAGGAACTGCCTTGTTCGCTGTTTTTTCTGACCCGTCTCCTATCACCGTGACTGGAACCCAACAAGCACACTCAACAAATATTTCTTGAATAAATGGATAAAATAGATAAAAATTGGGAGAGGGGAAGGAGTTTGGGTTTTTTTCTTGAAAAACCACTTGCCAAATAAAACTTTCACCGCAAACCTGCTGCTGGATGGCCAGGTTTCATGTGCGGGCTGAGCCTGTTCCTTCCCAAGGAGTCCCTCAGTCTCCTGAGCCACTGTGGGCTGTCTTTGTTTCTATTCTGTGAAGTCAGGTGCTTAGGAGTTCTGGGATCTAATCTGAACCCTGTTAAGAAACTGCTGTTACCTTTTCTGTTTCTAAATTAGAAAAATAATATGATCCTGCAATCTAATTCTTTCATATAATTACTTAAGCCAAATCAAAGTTCCAAGGAGATTATTTACTACAAAGCAATGACGCTCCCTGGTGCCTTCAGGCAAACTCCAACATAACATTCTATTCCTCCAGCATTTGGGGAACAGTAGGCCCTCTGCTTCCTCCTTTCTAAAAAAAAAAAAAATTCATACATCATTCCCATAATAGAAGTGAGCAAAATATAAGCAGCTCCTTACAGCACTCTCCCTTAAAGCGTTCTAGGTTGATGTCGATTTTCCTGAAGAAGCAAACCAAACAAGTCCCAGCCTGCACACTGAGTGGCCTTCTAACTTGGCAAGTCTTTACTCTGTTTACCCCAAAGGACTGAGACCTATTGGTCTCTGAGTTTCTTCTTCCTTTATAATAAGTGGAATTGTTACTTAATGAATTTTAGCTATGATAAAAATAGATTCTATTTGTTTCTGAGAATTGCTAAGTCTCGGGGCCTGGTGTTTCTCTGTAAGATCTTTGCATGTGAATTTCTATTCATGGCTACAATATCATGAGCCAGGTAGTTCATGTCATGGCTGAATATCACAGACCAGATTCTAGAACAGATATGTATATATGAATAAATATAATAGCACTAGTAGTGGACATTTACTGAGAGCTTGCAGCGTGCATGACTTTGGGCTAAATGCTTTATTGCAATACCTCATTTAGTCTCATGACAACCCTATGGAGTAAATACACCCCAATTTTTCAGATGGTGAAACTGAGGCTTTTAGAGATTAAGCTGTCCAAAGTCCACAGGCAGTCAAGTGAAGTAGGTAGAATTTAAAAACCCAGCAGTTTGACACCAGTGCTTACCAGTTTAACCTTTGCCATAAAAGCTCCATGCTGTGTTTCTTGGTTTAATGCTTAAACACAGGGAAGGCTTTTCAGGTGCCCAGGATTGGCAGAAGAGGAGACGGGAGCGCTTCGCCACAGTGCGGTTGTGAGGTAACCTCTGAATTTCAGCTGATGTGTTTTTCTGTTTCAATTACCAGGAATAATCAGGAGAGGGTTGTAAAAATGTGTTTTAAAGTGTTCCTATGCGAAAATCACCTGGAGAAACTGTTTTATCAGCAAAAGGAACAAGATGCTGATACTTCAAGCGAAGGACTTCAGTTCAGATTTTAGAGTCCCAGCCATGCTGTCACCATTTTTCATCTTCCCTCTCCCTCTGAGCACATGACTACGGGCTGTCAGGGCAATGGTTATGTCGCCTAGGCCTTGGGCTGCACAGTCTAACACAGGCAAGACCACTCCCACCTTATCAGCACAGGACGGTTTGTTTCGTTTTGTTTTTTCACTTTATTTTCTTTGATAAGGCATAAATTTTCAATTCTCAGTTTTGGCTATGGGCAATCTGGAAACAGCTGTGCATGAATGGCAGGGAAGAGGGGAGTCCCTGCAGGTACACACTTTGTTTCATGGCTGAATTGCTACCCAAACAGTCCTGGACACAGCGCCCCACAAATTATTTTTCCTTTAAACTGATTTTTCCAGTTAGTTCTGTGTATTAGTTACAGAGTCCTATATTATTTTCCCCATAGGGCTTTCCTGCTCCTGATTCCTAAACAAGCTGATAAAAACTCCATTTTCTCCACAGAAATATTTAGGTTGTTGAGGCTTTCTCTTACCATAATTACTTCCTGAAAAATGCAGTGGTCAATTTTTCCTGAATATTTTTACATTAAATTGGGCACACAAAACTTGGCCCTTGATATTTGAAGGCTGTAAAGTAGATTTCTGGCTTTAAAGAGATGACTGGTTTCTATTACTTGCTTTCTGGGTTGGCTTCTTATTGATTTGATTAAATCTCCCTACCATTTAAATGAGGAACTCTGTGTGAAAACAAGAATTTCTTATGACCTGAAGAAATCATTTCTTATTGAAAGAAATCATCTATTTCACTCCTCGACTAAGTACTTCAGGAATTGGAGCAGGTGAGGAGAAAGGTCTTGGCAATGGTAGTCTGATGAGAAATGAATTAATTCGATTATTTCCATGGTGTGGATCAATAATAGTCAGCCTCGCAGAGGCCCCTGGCCTGAAGGCAGCTGGATAATCAATAGGATCACACAGAGGCTTCTCCTCCCCCAGCAGCCTCTCTGATCTTTTCTGGGCGGACTCTTCACGCCTGTGTAATTCTAATTTATGTCAACTAGAAATCAAAGAAATTCCAAGAGGCTTTGGTCATAGGACATTGGGGTGGACCTTTCAAAATCTATTTGTGTCTATTCCTTCAGTAATGTGGCCCCCACAACCCTCCTGGCGCCTCTAGAGGCCAAGGAGAAGGAGCCTCCTCCCAACAGAAGGGCAGCTACCTGGTCCCGGCCTAGGCAGAGGGGCGGCGTTAGGTAAATCGAGGTACACTTTCTCCTTCCTATCTACAACTCTCCAGGGACATAAGAACAAATAGGCTTTTTAAGCCAAATGCTTTGCCAAGAGTGGCTCCCTCAATAACGCTCTTTAATGATACCCCAGACGCTGGCATTTTCAAATCAAATGAACAGTGTGTAAAATTAGTTCTGCATGAAGTTTAAAAAAAAAGAAAGAAAGAAAGAAAGAAAGAAAGTGAAAGGGAGCTTTTAAAAGCTCCAGCATTTCTTCATCCAACTGCTTTTCACAAGGGTTTGGCATTTGAGAATTGCTACATTTATGATGTTATTCGCTGCTCATAATTCAGGCCCTCTGTCTCCGAACTTCTGTATTAACACACACTGCAGAGGTTTCCACCACGACTTTTTATCACCGAGGTTTCCCAAACCAGCCAGCTGCCTCTGGCGAGGTCTGGTTTCTCAGCCAATGCCATGCCACTGGGCTCCCTCCCTTCTCATCAACCCTGTTACCCCAAACATTTTTCATTAACCTTGAACATTGCGTTTCCATTTGCCCTACAGCTTTCCCATGATTTTTTTTTTGTCCTTTTCAGTTTTGTTCTCCATCCAAACGGCCTTGTAAGAAATGAGGAAAATATCCTATTATGAGAAGAAACAGATCTATATGGACTCTAGAATTCTACAGAATATTCTATTCTAAGGTTGTGAAAATATTCTCTGACCAAAACCACCTACTGTCTATAATTGTGGAAAGCAGAGTAAACATATCACTCTTATTAGAGAGTCCCGTTGATTATACAAGCAGTTTTAACTAAATCACCAAATAAATGCGTGTTAAGTTGATAGGTGATTTTGGGTCAACTCTAATTCCCAAGGTCAAGTAAGCCTTTGAACAGTCTTTAAGAATATAAGTTCACCCCAATTCATCAAAGCTGTCTCACACAGCGTTTTCTTCTCTTGGTTCTTACAATGCACTGAAGTTTAGGAGATTAAGTGGCGTCGGCTTTAAAACTCAAAGTAATGCCTCTAACATGCTTATCCATCCAGCAATCGGAACAGCTACTCAAACACGGGCTTCTTAACGCACTTCCTAGTTTTACAAGTGTTCAGGGAATGCTGCATTTGTGGAATGGCTGGAGGACTCCTCCCTACAAGTCACCAATGTTGTAGCCAAACAAGTCTGACAGTCTAAGCGCACGTTGCTTTTATCTGCTAAGAATATGGTGAATGTTTCTCATCTGTTCTTTGTTTACCAAATGAGAGAGAGAAAGAACAGGGAGACGGAGGAAAACACCTTTTCCTACAACAAATGCAATGCATTTCGTCATTCTTTCAATTCCTCAAAAGCCCACGTGAGGAAAAAAGCTCAAGTTCGGTAAAGTATAGCTTCCAAATTAAATATAAGTGGCCCCAAATGAAACTGGCTGTGTGTGAAAGAAAATATAACTGCCTTCACTATTTCGCAGAACTACAGGATCGCAGATCACAAGCCCGGGACACAAAGACATCACAAACCCCATCTTTCCCCCAGCACAGGGATCCCAGTGACAATATTCCTGACAAGGGGGTTAATGGTGACCATTGAGGTTTCTTGCTCCTCCTTTGGATGCAGTTGGTGTGCAGAAAGGGGAAGAGCTCAAATTGATGACTTATTAACGGTTAGCAGATTTGGTTAAGGGACAGAGAGAAGAGTGATAGACCCAAATAGTTTTGTTCTTCAATTATTGGTTGGCACAGATGCTCACCTTGAGATAAATCGTGGGTCTTCATGTCCATATGCTGATCATGATTTCTCTGTGTTTTCTATTTCTATTCTTATTTTTCTCCACTATTTTCTTATTACTCTCTTTTTGTTTCCCTGCCTATTTGAATTGTCTTCTCTTCAATTCAGCCTTTTCTCACGCTGCAAATCTTTCTTTATCCCTACACCCTGGTTAGTAAGTTGATTCTAAATACAGATTGTCCTATGGAGGCATTAGTTTTCCTTTGTCGAGTATGTAAAAAAAAAATGTAATTTTGACATCTTAGTATAGAAAATAATAACCTTAATTTTAACTGAGGAAAAAGTAAAAGGGCAGCATCTTTTCTAATCTTAGTTTATTTTTTCCTAATTTCCTTTCAAAATCAGATAGCAGGCAGTACAATTTTTTCTCATTTGGAAATTTCAAATATCAAAACACAGGTTAATATGACATTGATGATAAGAATAATCAGTAGAACTGAGTATTTTATATATAACAAACATGATTATTCTAAGGGCTTGGTTTAGGTTCATTCACTTAAATGCTCACAGAACTCTACAAGACAGGTACTATCATTATCTTCATTTTACAAATGAGGAAACAGAGGCACTGAGTAACTGCCCAAGATAACACTACTAAGAGCAGAGCCCAGATGTGAACCTAACTCTGGCCTCTGAATCCATGCCCTCAACTATTAACCTCTTTGTTACTCACATTGTTACTTTGAGGCTTGATAAAAA
Organism: Felis catus; assembly: GCF_018350175.1. Classification (NCBI taxonomy): domain Eukaryota; kingdom Metazoa; phylum Chordata; class Mammalia; order Carnivora; family Felidae; genus Felis; species Felis catus. The sequence continues at coordinate 167,832,998 of NC_058368.1, forward strand.
TTTAAAATCTGGAGACAGATTGCATAACACAAATTTTGAAAGCTGAGTAGCTACTCACTCTAGGTTTCCATCCAACTAAATCAACAAACAAGCGATTATGTGCAAGGCTTTATTTGCACTTTGTGGGTGGCTTGGAAACTTCTTCTGTCCTCACAGAACCTCTTGTGTCTGGTTCTGAGCTGCCCTAAGCCTAACGACGCCAGGCAGTAAGGCTGGCCCCAGCATCCTCTGGGCTGGGCCGCACCACAGCAGGCTATGGGCAGACAGCATGATGCTGGAGCCAGAGGCTCTCAGAGCAGTTCAGTGGTTGGAGACAGGATTCAGAGGCCGCCAGAGGAAAGGACTAACGCTCTCTCAGGGAGCCCACTAATCAGAACAGCCTCCCCATCCCATTTTGGACTAATTTGCGTCTGGGTAGAAAAGGATCCTTTCCTTAACTTAAAATAAGCAAAATGCTGGTCAGCAAATATGTCGGAAATAATCTTCTCCTGTACTAACTGGAACATAAACTTTTACCATTCATCTCTGAAGGTGGAGCTGACCTCAACAAATCTAAGGAGTACAGACTAGAAATATGGTAATTTCTAAGAGTGCTTGTGGATATACAGATCCGTTTTGAACGCATACATTTTGGCGTCCTTGGTCCAGGTAGTACCCAGGTAGTAGCAGTTTCTTCTGGCAGACATTGAGCAAAGCTGCTGTCATTGTTTAGCGTTTCTAGAATACTCCACCTACTGTAGATTCTTTAACTTGTTTTAAAAGAAGTCTTTAAAAAAAAAAAGATTTTATTTTTTAAGTAATCTCTACACCCAACATGGGTCTCGAACTCACAACTCTTGTGAGATCAAGAGTCACGTGCTCCACTGACTGAGCCAGCCAGATGCCCCTCAGAGGAGTCATTTTAAAGTGAAAGGGTTAGGGGCGCCTGGGTGGCGCAGTCGGTTAAGCGTCCGACTTCAGCCAGGTCACGATCTCGCAGTCCGGGAGTTCGAGCCCCGCGTCGGGTTCTGGGCTGATGGCTCAGAGCCTGGAGCCTGTTTCCGATTCTGTGTCTCCCTCTCTCTCTGCCCCTCCCCCGTTCATGCTCTGTCTCTCTCTGTCCCAAAAATAAATAAACGTTGAAAAAAAAAAAATAAAGTGAAAGGGTTAGTAGCAGCATTAGGTTAGTTAGTAGTGAAATCTGAGGGAGACTTGCAACCCCTGGGTCTAAGTGCTGTTGCTTAGTAACAAAGTCAGCCAGCTTTTTAGGCTGGGCTGAGAATATATAGTAAAATCTCTCTAAACATAACTAACTGGCAAAGGCCTAGTATAAGCTGGGATTTTAAAGCATTTAAAGCATTTGGAGAAAAGAACTAGGTCAATTAACAAAAATGACAAAAGCACACAAAGGATTTGGGCCATTCTTCTACTGGCCCCCAAATTTGGTACATTTAGAAAATGCATGTCCTTTGAGAGACATATATATTTAGTTTCACTCTCTTTTGCTAGATCTGTCCCTAATCACCAGTTGCAAAAGTAGCACACATGTGTAAATTATTATAAGATGCTAGCACTTTCTGAGCAAGTGTCTGAGGTGGATCTGTTCCCAGGGGGCAGACCCCGTGCCTGGAGACGGCACCCAGGGTGTGCCACGGGCACTGGGCCCAGACCCTGGAGACCTGCGGTAAAATCTTGGATGACTGGCCTCAGGCCAGGGTCTGGTCTCACTAAGTCTCCATTTTCTCCTGTTCATAGCACAAATAACCACTTCTTAGACTTACAGGGGAAACATGGAAGCATCTCGGTAGTACTTGGTGATCAATACAGATTTTTATCATTTTCCTTTGTAGTCTTCACGGGCCCCATATTAAACGTGGCACAATTTCCCAAACTCACACTCACATCTCTGGCCAGCGCCACACACCTTCAGTGGGACCTCTGGGACCATTTCTCATCATGTACTAAAAGTGACATCTTAAGTGCAGAAAGGCACAAATTCCCACATAATATTCCCTCACTGGCCCTTTCTTGCCCCCAGATGGCCACAATACATACATGTTGAGCACTGAAACCACACACTTCAAATTGTGAAAAACCAGTTTGGCACTGTTCTTTCCACCTTACTGTTGCAGGAAACTTGGAATCCAGAAAAGAATTTTACCGTTAGACCCTGCACATTGCTGTGTGATGTGCAAACACTTTTAATTTTGGTCCGTGGACTTAGGGACAGGAGGCCAAATATAATTTGTGCGTATGATTGCTTTTCCTTTCTGCATAAGCACAAAATTCATTTTTAAATAGAAAAATGCAAAAATAACCTCAGATTAGTTTAGAAAACCAGGCATCTTGCAATGCATAACTGTAACAGTACATGTATGTGCACGTACACATACATACATATAGGGGGAGAGAGAGAGAGAATATGATAGAAAGCTATTAACTACAAACTTGATAGGTAACTCTTACTTTATCACATCTCATCAGTCCCAAATATCTTAGAGATTTGCTGCTCTGCGCAATCAGGGTGGCTCCTTGATCTGTAATTTCTTTACACCATCCAACATCCACAGTCTCTATCGTCATGCTGTACCGGCCAATGGCTATCAGTGCTGCAGAGAGGGACAGAAAGAGAGAAAGCAAGCATAAATGTTAGCAGTGTATGGGATCTCTATCTTATTATGACTATTTCTCTCATTTCCTCAGTAAATTTGTTCCTGAAATGTTGTGTGTAAATGAATGTTTTGTAAACGAAATTAAATTTGAAATGCTTTAGGAAAGCTTGCTCTATGACAAACCCTTTCACAAAGTGAATAATCATTCCATAATTCCCCTTTCATTGGAGCACAGCTTCTTATCAGTTTTACTCATTACAAGGTTACCTGTACTTTCAAACACTCATATCTGCAGAAGGAATACATTAAAATGAATTATATATATAATGTTACAGAAAATGCTGAGTAGAAACTAAACTTTACCCAAGATAACTTTAATAAATTTTTTAAAAGAAAAATCCATGTAAGCACCATTTTGAGGTGTATTATACTACATATAAATTTCTTTACCGATTGGCATAATTTTTTCCAGCTGTTCACGATCTGTAAAATGTAAGACTATATAATATTTTTCACATTAGTCCTTCTTGGGACTGTTAGGAATTAAGAGTACATTATACATACAGTTGAACTTAATTGGTGCCATGCTACAGTGCGGTAAAGGGAATGCATTTGTTATGCTGAATTTCCTCACCATTATCAGAAGTCTTCCTTCTATTAACATATAAAATGAAGCCTGTCATCTGAAAACTATCAGTATCTCTAGTCTTCTTGACTGTTTAGCATTGGACCACTACTAAAGGGCAGATGCTTATCCCATAATCTACGATGTGCACCACTTATCACTGCTCCATTACCCAGCACCCTGTCAGAGCGACCAATCAGTGAAGGTGGCTCTTTGCTACGGACTTCTGACTTGATAGACATGCACACCTCTATATTTGTGGAGCAGAAAAACAGATTTCAATACCTCCAGCCAGAATAAGTTCATGGTGCATTGGTTTGTAAAAGAAAACCCTGAAAACAATGCCACACATTTTAAAAAGGACAGAGAAATTGTTTGCTAATTATTTCCTCATTCTAAGATAGGATGAGTTGATTTCTGTGACATTAAAGGCGGATGATATTTTCCAATTGACTAGATTGATAAGAGCAGAGTGAATTACTCACGTAAATAAATGTTAACTCTTACAGCTCACAGAAAAGAACTTGGCAAAATCTCTTTGCCAATTACCTCAGTGATTTTTTTTTACTAGAAAATTCATGCCTATGATTCAAGTATCAAAGCACTCCTAAGTAGCCTGATATTTAAGGTTTACAAAAACACCCATCATCTCAGTGTATTCCAGTGAAAATGCGATGAAGGACACAAATTTTTTTTTCCTAGAAATTCCTCATGCCACGAATTTGTTCATGCTTTCACCTTTGCCCACCTACTTCGACATTTGTTATTTTTTTAAATTTACTTAGAAAGAGACAGCACAAGCAGAGGTGGAAAAGAGAGAGTGGGAGAGAGAGAATTCCACCCAGGCTCCACACTGTCAGCTCAGAGCTTGACACAGGGCTTGAACTCACAAACCATGAGATCATGACCTGAGCCGAAATCAAGTCAGATGCTTAACCGACTGAGCCACCCAGGCGCCCCGCTAGTTTGACATTTAGTTTTCAAGGAAGTGGAGCAGGGTAGAGGGGGTTTTGCCAAAGGTTTGCCAAGTGGTCTGAATGATATTTTGTGCATAGAAGTAATATGCCAGGTTAATCCCATCGGTGTCCCTTTCCTAAGAAAGCCATGATCTCTGGCACCATCATAATTTCACTAGTTATGCTATCCTAAGGATCTCCTATGATGACTGAAGTAGAATATACATAAAAGAAATTTCTTCCAATCTCAAACTGTAATTTCAGAAGATGACAAATCACAAGTTGCAGAAGGCCCCAGGTTGGTAGATTGTGGACTTTTATTTAGGTTTGAGGCTAGAACATGAAAGCCCTGCCCCGGACAGAAAAACATAAAAATAATGATCTGAGAAGTTTTTTAGCAGCTGCTTTATAAGCAAATGAAGAGTCAATAGCTTTTGATTCTAACTTCTAAGAACACTGGTGTTTATTATTTCCCTTTTTTTCCTTTCTTGTCCAAATTAAAATAAGCAGTAAACAAGACAACTGAAGATAAATCAGGGCATTCTCTGTTTGTTTTGACATAGCTCTATACCGTAAAGTAAGAACTGAACTTTATTATTCCTTAACTTGTTCATTTATTCAGCAAACACCTCCTGAGTACTTGCTCTAGAGCATTTTGTCTAATGTCTATTGACTATCCATGGGCTAGGCACTGGGCTAGGAATTTTAGGCAATTATTTCATTAAATCCTCTCAGAAACCCTATGAAGTTTTATTATTATTTCCATTTTAAAGATCAGAAAACTGAGTCACAGAAAGACTGAATGACCTTCCCTGTCACAAGACACTAAGTGAGGGATAATAGGCTGAGAATTAGGCTCTCAATCCCGGCTGCACATGAGATCTACTAAGTCAGAACCATGGGGCCAGTCACCAGGCAGTTCTAACATGCTGCACCACTGGTGTGTGGAAGTGGAACCGTGGGTGTAACATGAGGGGCCTGTGCTAGGTGCTGGGGACAGAAAGATTCAGAGCTCAGAGGCCAGCTGAGTGGGGTGGAAATGAGGAACACCCAAGTAAATAGTGACAATACAATGCTCATCCCCCCTCTCTTCCCATTCCTATCTCATTCTCGCTTCTCAGATCTCAAGTCAAAGGTCAGCTTCTCAAAATGGATCACTCTATCATTTGCCACTACTGGAAACGCTATTATTAATTTGTTTGGTTATTCACTTTGTTGTAGCCCATCTCTCCCATAAGTATGACAGCTCCTATTCACTGCTGTATGCCCAGCCCCTAGCCTGTGCCTGGTACGGAGGTAGTTCTTAAAAGTATTAGTGGAACGCATCAATGACTGGAATATAGTTTGGGTCTACTACAGAAGCATGCCAAGGGGGCACCGGAGCCCCTCACTCTTCAAGGGAGAAGAGAAATCATAGGAGCTCTCATGGAAGAGCTGAGCTAGGTCTTGAGGGATGAGTAAGGATTCTCTAGGAGAACAAAGGAGCTTGGGCAAGTATGTTGGGCTAAGGAAACAGCATATGTAAGCATAGAGAGATGTGAAAGGGTAGGGCAGCTGTAGGCCATTCTGTGCAGCTGAAATAAAAACAAGGCCAAGAAGTGGCAGGATTTATTTCAGAAATATTTATTCAATGATTAATGACACTGGAGTAGGTATAAGAGACACAGAGTAGCAAAAACAAGCAGAGTCCTTGATGTCCTTTAACTTACATTCTAGTAGGAGAGACAGGTGTGAAGCAAATAAACACACCACCATATATAAATCTAAATTGTAACAAATGTTCTGAAGGAAACTGACTGATTACTTTAGGAATAACACTTGCGGGGGAGGGGGGCAGGGGGTGGGCACTAGGGAGAGTCTTCCTGATGAAGTTACTTTTAATCTGTCCAATAGCCCTGCAAAAACAATACTCATTTTATGGTAGAAAACTGAAGTTAAATACTTCAGCCAGGCCCCACCCCTACTAAGTGGCAAAACCAAGGTGCACACCGAGATAGTTTGGCTCCAAGGCCAGTGTTGGTTCTACCACAGCAGCACACGGGTGGTTGAGGAGCCTGCATGTGTACAGAATGTATTTTTCCCCTTTACCACCATTCAGGACTTAACCATTACAGCTTGCAGGGAGCCAAGTAAAACACGGTGACCATAAAACACGGTCCACCAGAATCTGTAAATTCCAGAATATATAGAACAATTTACATCTTTGTGACTATATCCTACCTTTGAATATTTTTTCATTGTTCTTCACAAGCTACCCATGACACTTGTAGTGTGGTACAGTCTCAAGTTCATTTCCAGGCTCACTACTTAGTAGATGTCTGACCTCAGGATATTTCACTTTTCTGAGTCTCAGCTTCCTCACTTGGACAATGGGGATGTTGACTATATGTCCTGCTTACTTCACGGGGTTGGTCTGAGGTTCAAATGACATAATACATGTAAGGGGCTTGGCACTACATAAATGTCATGATTTATGTGATATTTTCCCAAAGCATTCTACAGTGGTGCAGTTGATATAAAATGAAAAGACTTTAAAGAGTTTTGAAAAATAAAATGCTCCAGGAAAATGAGAGCATTATATAAGTATTTAGTCATTATGTCACTGCTAGAGCTCCTGAACTGCCTACTCTCTATTGGTGATCATGAACTTGTAGATTGCACCTGGGATGATAGGGCTGCAAATGTAATGTGTGATTACTACCTTCACTAGGGGCTGTTGACACATTACAATGATATTTATTGAGCCTTGAAAAGAGATAAATTATGCAAGACTAATTCCTAATCCCAATGCAGTTTGAATATATGTTTTTATGTGCTAAGTACAACTAACAAAAATAGTTAAATTCTAAAAAAATTACACAAGTTAAAAGCTATAATCCAGTAACTTATATCATTGTCAAGAAAATACATTAACCCCCTAAAAGGCATTTCCATAGACAGAGAAAGTGAAAACCATGAGCACATATATATTAAATTTTGACTAAGAAATTCCATTTCCAGGGGTGCCTGGGTGGCTCAGTGGGTCAAGCATCTGCCTTCGGCTCAGGTCATAATCTCGCGGTTTGTGATTTTTTTTTTTAATTTTTTTTTCAACGTTTATTTATTTTTGGGACAGAGAGAGACAGAGCATGAACGGGGGAGGGGCAGAGAGAGAGGGAGACACAGAATCGGAAACAGGCTCCAGGCTCTGAGCCATCAGCCCAGAGCCTGATGCGGGGCTCGAACTCACGGACCGCGAGATCGTGACCTGGCTGAAGTCGACGCTTAACCGACTGCCCCACCCAGGCGCCCCAGGCGGTTTGTGATTTTGAGCCCTGTGTCAGGCTCTGTGCTGACAGCTCAGAGGCTGGAGCCTGCTGCAGATTCTGTGTCTCCCTCTCTCTCTGCCCTCCCTCTGGTTGTGCTCCGTCTCTCACTCTCTCAAAAATAAATAAACATTAAAAAATTAAAAAAAAGAAATTCCATTTCCAGGAATATACCCTGGAAATATACTTTTTGAAAAAGATACTTTTAATAATACTAGGAACTTTTAAATCATTCAGTGAAAAAAGTAAAGGTGCAAGAATTTATATGGTGTGCTATCACCATATAAAAGAGAATACAATTAAAAAAAAAAACACAAATCTGCTCCTTTGTGAAAAAGGAATATGGGAGAGAGAAACCAGGAAATACAGAGACTGTTTAAGTATACGGGGTTGGTGGGAAAGGGGAGGAAGGAAGGGGCATGGAATGTGGAGGTGGGGATTTGAGGAGGGAGGGACACTTCCTGGAGTATCTCTTTGGATATAGCTTCGACTGTGAATCATAGTAATGTTTAACATACCTCCCAAAATAAAAAAAAAAAAAATTAAAACTAACAAGGATGTAGGGGAATGGGAAGTAGAATACAAACAGTAACAAATGAAGCTAATTGTATTACAAATGAAGAGCGTGACCCAGACAAATAAAATAACCCCACAGAAGAGGATGGGAATTAAGAATTCAGTCACTTTGGAAAACATTATTTTGGCAGGATATTGTAAGGTGAAATCCAAAAAGAACTGTCAGCAAACATTGTATTCCAGTTAGTAATTCTATTTCTCACAGGGCTATGAGGTAGCAATTCAGTAACTACTTTATGTGTAATCTAGGATTGTAAATGATGAGAGCCAGTCTTTTTACTGTCAGAGAAAGAAGTTATAAATAAGAAAAGGGGAGAGGCTTATAATAAACCCTGTGGTATTGATTTGGAATCAGAGGTACTAGAATGAACTGTTGGTTCATAACAGATACACAGATATAGAAATAACTAATAAATATGATGTATGTGCATGCATGGGTTAGTATACATGCATATATTCCCTATCTTTTCAGCTGAGAGAGACTAGGAGCAATGACACTCTAGTAACAGTGATGTACAGGCACCCAGATCTTGATTTATAAATATCATTCTCTAATAAAAAGAATTAAGTCTTCTTATAGAAATGGTTGATTCCTGCACTGGGGCAGGGAAATACAAGATAAGTCTGAAACATCTTGTGATATCAGAAAAAACAGGTGCTTAAAAGAGTGAGGGCATATCAAAAGGACACAGGATGCATTCAGAAGAAGCTGCCAATGGCCACAGCTGGAACAATGTGAATCTCAAAATAAATGAGTGTATTGGACTATACTTGAGAAAACCAAATAAGCATCCACAAAATCCATATTCATAGAGGTAGAAAGATAGAAGATGGATATGCAGTCAAGGAAGGACAACTCTTCCTTACAGAAAAATTCCAATGAATCAATTTGGAAAGAATGGGGGAAATACAAAAACATCATTAGGCAAAGACCGCAGTAATAACTGTTGCAGTCCAAGTTCACAAATGGATGCTAAAATCAGTGGGTGAAAGTTTTGGGAGAAACAGAATAATAGCATAGTGCCAAAGATATTTATCAACTGCAAAGGGAAGTCAGTATAATCACTAACATCACAGTGGAGAGACCCAGCAGCCATCACCTTAACCAAATGACCAAGGTTAACATCACCAGTAATAACACATACAGACATCACATGTACCACCTGATCACTTCTTCAGTATTCTTGCCAAAATAATCTCAATCCAAACATCACACAAACCTAAGCTGAAAAACATTCTACAGGTCTAGAGGGTAAGGGTAATGAAATATAAGAAAAGAATGAGGAAGCATCAGAGATAGGAGGAGACTAAGGAGACAGGACAAGCAGATATACTGTGAGATCCTGGATTGGATCCTGGAATAGACAAGAAAATTAGGGGGAAAACTGGTGAAATTCAAATAAGATCTATAACTTAGTTATCTTATTGCTTCAATGTTAATTTCCTGGTTTGATAATTATACTATGGTTATAGGAGTTGATCACACTAGAGGTAGCTAGGTGAAGGGTATTATGTGAACTGTCTACTAGTTTTGCAACTTTTCTGAATTCTAAAAGTATTTTGGGGTGTCTGTCTGGCTTAGTCAGTAGAGCATGCAACTCTTGATCTTGGGGATGTGAGTTCGAGCCCCACACTAGGTTTAGAGATTACTCAAAAATAAAATCTTAAAAACAGTATTTGAAAATAAAGATTTTAAAAGCGTAGATAAGCTAGTAACAGACAACAAGTGAATGAACTAAGGAGAGAACTAAAATTTTCTAAGTGAAAGCAGGTATTACTTTCACAGCGAACAATCTGATATATAAATGTTAAAACTAAAAATACATTTTTTTCTTCATAGGAGGAAGATTAGTCACACGAGTGCATTAACAAGTAACCTGCATGTGCCATTTTGTCCTTTCCAGTTCTATTTTCTGCTATGGATCTATGTACCTGCAATACAATCAGAAGAAATGCCCTGGTGCTTGAAAGAACTAGGGTTAAAATTTAACAGTGGGATTAACATCTTTCATGTAATACTTGGAAAAAAGGATTTGCAAAGAAATTTCTTGGCATGGATACAAAGAGATAAATATGAAAAGCACTCTTCTTTGTAGATGCCACAGAAGCCCCCAAAACAAAGAAATGACACTTTCAGAGACATTCGTTGTTGTGTGATGGTCTCTGGGAAGGCTCCCTCCACCCTGCAGGGACTATAGCAGTGGTTCCTAGCCCTGCCAGTTCAGGAGAATCACAGGTGCCTAGAAAAAGTACAGATGCCTAAGTCCCACCCCTGGAGATTCTGACTCAGGAGAAGCCATAAAAACTCCTGTGATCCCGATGTGCAGCCAGGGCTGAGAACCACTTGAACAGAATAACCTGTAACTCGGGCAAAGTCAGTCAACTAAAAACAAAAGAACTAATTTTCAAGGATATAAGTAGCTTTGTGTTCTGATATTTTAATACAACTTTGTCTCTCAAACAGTAGTGACTTCTTGTACACAATCCAATACTTTTTAACTTCTGTATTTCTAATTTATATCCTTTCCTTCCATTTTGATATATTACTATTAAATTCCTCCTATCATTTTTTTTAATGTTTATTTTTATTTTTGAGAGACAGAAAGAGCACGAGTGGGCAGGGGCAGAGAGAAGGAGACACAGAATCAGAAGCAGGCTCCAGGCTCTGTGCTGTTAGCACAGAGCTCGATGCGGCGCTCAAACCCACAACTGCGAGATCATGATCTGAGGCGAAGTCGGAAGCTCAACCAACTGAGCCATCCAGGTGCCCCATATTCCTCCTATTATTATGTAGTAAACCTGACAGTGACCATATGCTATTTTTCCAGGTTGTCCTTTTTAGTAAATATTTTCCTTTAGTTCATTGCACTTATTTATATTTCTAATACAGCACTTATCAGAGTTTGTTTCATATTAGAATTATTTATCAAACACCTGTCTTCCTACTAGATTGTAAAGTCTTTGAAGCAGCAAATGTAGAGAATGCTTTTCTAGGACCTCTAAGTCTCTGAAAATCAAGTGTCACTCATTTTTTACAGCTTCAGTGAATTTTTTGGAAGTATAACATGCATGCAGAATATTGCACAAATCCTAAGGGTACAATTTGATGAATTTTGACAAAGTTAACCCAGCTGTGTAACACTCTCTAGATTGAGAGACAGGGCATGACCATAACCCCTGAAGCTCACTCGTCCCCAACTCCAGTCACTGTTATTCTGCCACTAAGAATAGCTACTATCCTGATTTCTAACCACACAGATTAGCATTCTTGTGTTTGAACTTCAAATATATAGAGTCAAACACCCAGTACTCTTATTTCTGGTTTTTCAGCAGTCTGTTATGTTAATGAGATCCATCCACATTGTTAAGGGTATGAATAGTTTGTTCATTCTCATTTCCAAAGTGGCGATAACATTTACATTCCTACCAGTGATGTGTGAAGATTCCAGTGTCTCTACATCCTTGCCAGTACTTAGTGGTATCTGTCTTTCTGATCATAGCCATTCTGGTGGGTGTGAGGTGCTACCTTATTGGGGGTTATAATTTTCATTTCCCTAAGGACTAATGATGTTGTGCATCTTTTCATGGTGTCATACACTGCTTTAAAATCCCAGCATAACAGGGGCGCCTGGGTGGCTTGGTCGGTGAAGCATCCGACTTCGGCTCAGGTCACGATCTCACGGTCTGTGAGTTCAAGCCCCGCATCGGGCTCTGTGCTGACCACTCAGAGCCTGGAGCCTGTTTCAGATTCTGTGACTCCCTCTCTCTCTGCCCCTCCCCCTGTTCATGCTCTGTCTCTCTCTGTCTCAAAAATAAATAAACGTTTAAAAAAATTAAAAAAAAATCCCAGCATAATATTATGTGCCTTTATCCTTTCAAGCACTCAGTAAGTATCTATTAAATTAAATTGATGAAGAAGGAGAGGCACGTAAGTTTTCTATTATTAGACTACCTAGCAAAGAATAGCAAAATATCTGTTTCTAGACGACAGATCATTTTCCACATAATTTGAGGGAATGTACCAGTAAAATAAACTAGTCTAGCCTCTGGAGACACAAAAAAAATCTTCAAGTTTCTTAAAATAAGAGAGTAAATTCAAAAAATTTACAGTTATAGAAAACTTTCCAAATGCTCATTTATTTGTGGAATTTCAAAGACTGTGGAGTATGCTTTATTTAGGAACTCTAAATCTCTTACAATCAAGTGAAAAATAAATATAATACAAAAATTGTGGTGGATAACATTGGAGTGAAAATGTTGAATTATGGTAGAATTTTCAAGACACTTTATGTAAGGGCATTCATTTTACAGAACTCTTCTTACTGAGTTCAGAACAGCAACATGCAAGTCTTATCTGACAAAGGGAAGAAGCTGGCTGTGGCCCCTGACCTTTCGGGGAAAAGACTCTCCTGCCCTATACATCCTGAAATGGAAATACAACATTATTTATAGGCTGCACCTGCTTTCCTTCCTAGGAGATTAGCAAGTTGGTGAAAAGTAAGAGTTCACATGAAGAATTTTTTAAAGAATTTTTTAAGTTCATCAGAAGCAAGGATAAGTATTTTTTATTCTTTATGCTTTCCAAATTATTTTTATTTTAATAGCAGAAAGACACAAATCACATTGGGTAGGTAGAAACTATTTTTGAGTATGTGACTTCTGAAAACGTAATAAACAAAAGGCATATTTAGAACTAACCTTCATTTAACAGGAATCTGATCCACTGCTCTGGTTTTCAGTGGTGCTGTTTTTGGTGGAAACCAACCCTCTGAGAGGAATGTTAGGTTCCCTTGATAATCCCCTTATTAAATTTTGGAATCCAAGATGAGGAAGAAAAAAAAAAAAGCCTTACTAATCTTAACATTAGCTGAGAACCTTAAAGTCCCTGGTTCAATGATTCTTTTTTATTCTAGCTAGCCTGCATAAATACATATATTACTTATCAAAGAATTATGCATATTTTTAAAAATTCTGACATTATATTAGATTTCCTCACTTTATGAGAAGTGAATTCTGGGCTTCAATATGTTGGTTCATGGATATGGAAAAGTGTATTAGTGTTTCTGACACAGATCTGCCTTGTCCACCTTTCTGAGCTGGAGTTTCCAGACTGCCATAAAGAAGGAGCATCAGTATCAAGCAGGCATCAGATACAAATATTTATCTGACCCCACGTGGAGCAGAGCAGGATGCCACGGCAGCAACTACCGCTTGAGAGATACCAAGGTTGGTGACAACATATGTGTTACCAGACTGCCCAACAGGCATTGTAAAAATATCTTGACATTGACGGGAAGGAAACCGAAGGAAGAGAGAAGAACACACGAGGATGTCAGCAGAGTGAATATATCATCTCTTTCTTCTTTAAACAAATACTAATCAAGTGCCTCCTAAGCACCAGGGAATGTTTCAGGAACTGAGCATAAAGAGAGCAAATCCCTGCCCTTGTGAGGCTTGTATTCGGAATACAAATAAATAGAATACCTAGGTTTTCAGGTGGTGATTAGGCTTCTGAGAAAAATTCAGCAGGGCCTAGAGGTGGGAGTGCTACAATTTTAATTAGGGCAACCATGGAAGGCCTCACAGAGAAAATGACATCTGAGCAAAGATCTGAAGAGGTGAGGGAACAAGCCATACAGATATCTAAGGGAAAGGCATTATGTTCAGAGAACACCTAATGCCAAGGCCATGAGGCAGGAAGGTTGCTGGTTTGTTTTAGAGTGAGCAAAAGAGCAAGGTGGTGAGTAGTGGAGAGGAGATTGGGGAGAGTTAATGGAAAAGGGGGTGGTCAAAATCATCTCGTAGATCATTTTAACGACATTGGCTTTCCCTCTAAATGAAATCAGAAACCACTGGAGAATTTGGGGCAGAGGAGTGATATGATCTAATTTAAACTTTCTCTGGCTTCTGGGTTGAAGACAGGCTGTAAGAGGCAAGAGCAGAAGCAAGGAGACCAGTAAGGAGGCCACTGCAATGATCTAGACAAGAAGTGATAGTGGCTTGGCCAAGGGCTATGTAACAGAAATGGGGAGGAGTTGAACTAGACTACAGTAGAGAGACCCAACAGTATTTGCTGATGGACTGGGTGTGGAGTAAGAGACGGAGAAGAGTCAGGGTGTTAAGAGAAAAGAAATCTTTTCTTTTCGGCACTTAGATTTGAAAGACATTTCCTGCATGGAATTTTACATAGCTGTTCCTTGGGTCCTTGTGTGTCTAAGTGTTCTTGCACTAGTAGGAATATATCAGTTTCTTCTCTTGGATATAAACTCTGAGGGGGCAAAGACCACCTTTATTCATCTTTATATCATCATTATCTAGCATAGGGCCTTTACTTGTTAGTGTTCAATATATGTTCATTTAAATATGTACATCTTAGATATCACAATTAAAAGCACTTAGGGAAAAACAACTTAGAAAGGGGTCTTGTTTGCATTCTCTAGAGTTCATATTCATTCTTTTATTCTAAAAGTATTTACTGAGTAGCTACAGTATATTAATCACTATGATGTTTGTAGGTACCTTTGAGGAGATTATAGGTAATAAACATTTCCCCCTATATGTCTCTGCATTTAAAAATTTTCAAGAGTGTGGGCTACCTAGGTGTCTCAGTTGGTTAAGCATCTGACTCTTGGTTGCAGTTCAGGTTATGATCTCATAATTCATGAGTTCGAGCCCCATACCGGACTCTGTGCTGACAGCACAGAGCCTGCTTGGGATTCATTCTCTCCCTCTCTCTCTCTCTCTCTCTCTCTCTCTCTCTCTCTCTGTCCCTCCCCTGCTCTCTCTTGGGCATGCTCTCTCTCTCTTAAACAAACAAACAAACACACAAACAAACAAACTTAATTTTTTTTCTAACACTAGGCATGTTTTACTTTACAAAAAATCGGTTTTTAAAAAGAGGAACTAGATAGATTTCTTAGTTTTACCAGAGTAGAGGAAAAAACTTAACATTTCTTTTCTTTTTTATGTTTCATTTTACTTTTTTTTAAATTTTTTTTTCAACGTTTATTTATTTTGGGGACAGAGAGAGACAGAGCATGAACGGGGGAGGGGCAGAGAGAGAGGGAGACACAGAATCGGAAACAGGCTCCAGGCTCCGAGCCATCAGCCCAGAGCCCGACGCGGGGCTCGAACCCACAGACCGCGAGATCGTGACCTGGCTGAAGTCGGACGCTTAACCGACTGCGCCACCCAGGAGCCCTTCATTTTACTTTTGAGACAGAGAGAGAATGAGCAGGAGAGGTGAAGAGAGAGATGAAGACACAGAACTTGAAGCAGGCTCCAGGCTCCAAGCTGTCAGCAGGGCTCAAACCCACAAACTGTGAGATCATAACTTGAGCCAAAGTCAGATGCTTAACCAATTGAGCCACCCAGGTGTCCCAAAACTTAACCTTTCTGAAAGTGGGGTTTCTCTCTAACCTTGCTTGTCAAGGCAAACAAACACATTGACTGGTACCAAAATTCAATACCTAAAAATCATGAAATCCTGTGAAAAAAGCATAAAGCTATTTGCAAACTAAAATTAAATACAAAAAGGTAAGTTCACTTACTCCTCCTTAACTATAACCACAGCAGTTATTACTCAGGGGCTGTTGTCCAGACCATAGATTAGCTTAGATACTGGCAAAAACTTGCTTATGGATCTTTCTGCCGTCAGAAGGGAAAAGGAAATAAAAACATGAAATTCAAAGCATTTCAGTTTGAGTTTTTCAAGTTTATGGGGTGCCTGGGTGGTTCAGTTCGTTAAGTGCCCAACTCAGGATTTTGGCTCAGGGAATGATCACATGATTCCATAGATAGAGCCCCATATTGGGCTCTGTGCTGACAGTGAGGAGCCTGCTTAGGATTCTCTCTCCCTCCCTCCCTCTCTGCTCATCCCCTGGTCATGCACACGTGAGAGGTCACTCTCTCTTTTAAAATAAATAAACAAACATCAAAAAAAAGTTTAGTGGAGAACTAGATTAAAATTCAGGGAACATTAAACTTTCTATATTCTTTTTGTCTTCCAGGGGGAAGAAGAAATCCCAGTTTTCACACTAGAGCAAATGCTCACACAGGCAGGGAGACACAGACACAGACGTATATACATATATTATTCTTAGGCCCTAATTCACAGGTAGACTTATCTTAAAGCTACTGAAAGGCCTTCTGAAGGTCCAACATTTACAAGGACCTTCACAAAGTCCTGGTTCACAGAAATGTACTCATAGGGTAATGTATTTTTGTACAATTCTGTAAAAGCAAGATGCTTTTGTATTCTTTTCTTTAAGAGAGATCTCAAATTGTTTAAACCTCAGGTCCTGAAAAATCCTGAATTTGTCCCTGATCCAACACAGAATATTCTGATTCAGTGGCTTTGGGGGTGGATATCAGGAAGCTGTATCTTTTTCTTTCCTATTTTTTAATGTCACCAAGTGATTTTGATGCATAGCCAGGTTTGGAAATCACTGACGAAGGACTTACAGACTGATCAGTTTAATGAGTCCCTGACATCTAGGTAGTATTTCTACCTGGAGCTTTGCCACCATTGATTGGGACATAAACCATATAACACTATGTAGTTTGGAAAAAGCTGACAATTGGCAACATTCACTTCCACATTGCAGTGATGAATCACATAACCCTCTGTGCCGAGTAATTAACTATCCATTTGTATGTACTGGCTGTAGCGATATAGTTCTTTTCAAAGAGGAAGGAAGGGAATTTGGACATAACATTAACAGTTGTTAATACCAAGCAAATAGAGTAAATTGGATTTATTAAAAAGAGTATGTGTGTGGATTTTTCCCTAGGAGTTGATATAATTTGTCTAGCTTTCTAATTATAGTTGGGACAGAAAATGGCTGAACCCCAAGACCTCTCACGGTATCTAATAAACTTTTACTTACAGGGAGAATATTTCTTGGGTTGGAGAATGACAAATAATTTACTAAGCTTTTCCTGAAAGATAGCTAAAGGTGTTTCACCTATATCTAGCTGATGAATTAGCTTTAGCTAATAATCAGTGTCATGAGACCGGGAAGAAGCAGCCTGTAATTACTTTGAAAGGAATGAAGGAACAGATCTGATAAAGAAACTAAATCAGCTAATTCCTCTAGGGGTATACCGAGTGGGAGAGAAGCTCACCTCCCTGCCAGTTTAAAGTGAGGCAAAGACAGGGGGCATGGGAAGTTTTCACATGCCCGGCTTCCATTCCCACTTCCTGGTAACAAACCCTTAATTTTCCTTTCCAAAGGTGCACCATGGGGACTGTAATCAAAGGTTCCCTCCCCTTCTCCAACATGCAGGTGGGCATGTGTCCCAAATCTGACTATAAGCATACTCACTTCCTAGTATGTGATTTCTGCCCAGAATGACTTAAGAAGTAAAACAGCTGGAGACACCCATCCTAGGGGAGGTTACCGAAGAGACTCTCATTAGTCCCAGCTATCTAGAGATCCCATGTTCTTATCTTTCCCACAGCCTGATTCTGGGAGTTACCCCATCTTCTTCCAATAATTTCTTTGCTTTTGTTCTGGGTTTTGTTTTCACTTAAAGTAGTCTCTGTTGGTTTCTATAACTTGAATCTTAACTCATACAGAAAACTATGTGTATGACAACTCAGTTTTTTTCTACAATAACAAAAACCCCAGACAGATTCTCAACAATGCCCTGCTGAAAGAGTCACACCAGCAGAAAATAGAAACATGGCTCCGTAAATAAACATTGGTTTTGTTGGTAGATGTTACTAACATATCTGTACTCACTCTTGGGAGAATTAAAATAACTCTATTTAGTTCCACGATATCTTTTTAAATTTTTCAAATAATAACTCTATTGTTTGCACAAAAAATGGTTCAAGTTATTGTAAAAGTTAAATCAATGAAGGAAAGTACAATAACACTCTAAAATTATCCCAAATCCCATTATCCAGAAATACCATCACTAATACTTGGTAACCATTCTTCCAGCACCTTCTTCCACATATAGACAGAGCAAAAGAAAGAGAAAAATAATTTCAGAAATCTTGGAAATAATTATGCATGCTTTAAAAAAGTATTTAATTTGTTTTTACTTGAATTTAACCAAAGTAAAGAAATTGAATTGAAAAAGAATCATAGAACTTTGGTAAAATATTTCTTTACCAAGATAATTCTTAAAAGAGTCTACATAAATTCAGAACAAAATGTATGAAAATATGAAGAATTTGGAGTCATTTAAAAGATTCTATACTTTACCTCAGACAAAAATCTATCAACTCCCTTCTAGAAAAAAAAATAAGAAAACTGGTAGGCATTTCTACCTCTTTCTTCTTCCTTTCATATTCATCACCTCTATTATTATTTTTACATTGTCAGGTTTCAGTGTTCCCACCTGCTTTAGTAACCACAAGTCTCTTGGTTGGTTTGCTCTGGTTCTGTATTAGGTGGATTAAATACCATGAGTTCCTTCATGATTTTTCTTTTTTCATTCCTGAGGTCTTTTTTTGATTAATCTTTTGGGTGACTAGATACTATCTATAAGTAGTTTGTGTTTTTTTTTTAGAAAGATTCATCATATATTCCCTAAGTTCTGAATGCTTGAAAGACTGTTTGGCTTATGTTTAAGGAACAATATGGCTAAGTATTAAATTTGGGGGCATACTTATTTTTTACCTTCAGAGCTTTATATACAGGTGTTTCAGTGTTGTTGTGGAGAAACTAAGTCCAATCTGATTTCTTCCCTTTTATACGTGTCTTGTTTTAATGTCTGAAAGCTATATGATTCCTCCTTTATTTCTTAGGATCAATGTATTTATCAGGGAGTGTCTTTATTATTCTGCAGTGATTTATTTTCCTAGAACATGGAGGACACTCTTGATTGTTGTAGATTTAGAACTCTTTAGATGCAGGATCCATGTGTTTCACTCTTGTTCTGTTGGCTTCACTTGTTCCTCTCCCCCCCCCCCCCCCCCCCCCCCGCCTTGTAAATGATGCACTCAAATAAAATGCTAGGTACAGACGCTGTAAATGGTCTTATGTTTGTTCCTTTTAAATTCTTCTTTGATTACCTGTGGCTGGCTATCTGTGTGCAATACTGGGAGGTGAGTAATAAGTTGGAACTAACTAAGAATCTTTGGGTCCAGTATCCTCACCACATGTCTGTTATTTCCTTTATCCTGACATACCTGTTCTTCTCTCGGATTTCTATGTTTAAGATGTTACGTGTTACTAATAACAAAACCATTTGAACCATTTTTGTGTTTAATTTTAGCACCTTCTTCTTCTCTCCCTCTTTCACCCATTTTGCTTCTGGAAGTCTCTTCTGTTCCAAAGCAAGGTGGCAGAAGATGGTGATGGCTCATCAACATGGTTTCTCCTTTGGTGACCTCTCACTCAACACTTTTGGGATGTAAAATTGGGACTCTACATGGGCATAGAGATTCATGGCTTGAATCAATGAATTGTCGCTATCCCTTTCTAAATGGGATATACCTATTACATGTTAATCACAGGTATCCCCCCAAATTTTTTTAAGAATTGTGAGGTTTGAATCAATAATGTTGACAAAAGAGAATTCTTAAACTGTAGACTAATTTGGCTAATATTTATTTTATGATTACTACACACAAAATAACAAGCGAGATAAAAAGATGAGTAAAACAGAGTCCTTGTCCTTGCTTTCAGTGCGATAGGGAGAATAAATTACATACATTTTTAATGTTATTTATTTATTTATTTTGAGAGAGTGAGAGAGAAAGCATGAGCAGGGGAGGGACAGAGAGAGAGAAGGAGAGAGAGAATCCCAAATAGGCTCCACACTCATCATGGAGCCCAATGCAGGGCTCTGTCTCAGCATTGTGAGATCAGGACCTGAGCCAAAATCAAGACTCAGACACTTAACCAACAGCCATCCAGGTGCTCCTCATCTTTTGTATTTTTTAAATGTTCCTACAAATAGTTCAAATCCCCATCCATATTTTTCCAAAAGCTCAAAAAAATAAATCAACTGAATAGTTCCATTACCCAACTACACCATCCTGTCTCCATGCCCTCTCTTCTGACGTCCTTCAAACTCCTGCTTGTAAGATTTCCTCTTTCAGCTCTCCTATGGGTCCGATGTCTTCTCCTTACCATGCTTATTCATTTTTGTGATGAAACACATTTTTTAAAGGGTTAGTGGGAGACAAAATTTGAGTCCTTAAATTCCTAAAATCACCTTTATTTTACTCTCACAATTAATTGTTGGGCATTGTATAGAAGTCTAGATTGAAAACCTTTTCTCCTTAGTTGTGAAGCCACTGCTTCACTGTTTTCTAGCTTCCCATATTGCTTTTTTCTCCAGCTTTATTGAGATATAACTGACATAGAACATTGTGTAAGCTTAATGCATACAATGTGTTGATTTGATATACTTAAAATAGTGCAAAATGGTTACCATCCATATAGCTTTTAAGAGATTTGGTGTCACTCTTACTTTTTATCGGAAACATCGATCTTACCTTCTTAGGAAACTTCTAGAATCCCCTTTTCATCCTTGGCAATCTAAATTTTCAAGATGATTTGCCTTCATGTAAATCTATTTTTATACATGGTGCTGGATATTTGGTGGGCCCATTCAATCTGGAAACTCAGGTCCTTTCTTTCATAGCAGGCTGTTCTTTGTCAAGGAAGGAAGTGCTCTTCTTATTTCTGAGAATAGTACTTACAGTTTTTGAAGTCTTCTTCTGCTATCTGCATTGCCTCTGTTTTCTCTTAGCCTAATTTCTCTGTTTGTTTTAATATCTCTCTTCTATGTTGGATGCTTTTCTCAACAGTCTGGCCATCTAAGGATCTTTGGCCATATCACTTGGGGTTTCTAGAGTACCTAATGCCTCTGAAGGCTAAGCCTTGCCAGGGTTCTGCAGGCCAAGAAGCTCACCTGTTATGGAGTCCCTCTCTAAAAACATTTGGGTTGTGAATTCCCCTGCTTTTGTTAAGATGGTTAGCACTCCTTCTTATTTCTGATTTCTAATAATGTGTTGACATCTCTCATCCTTTCTTATCTCCTTTCCTATTTTCTCTGTCTAAAAAAATCCCTTTAACATCGTTTTAGCAAGATTTTACAACAAAGAAAAGATTAATGCACGTGGTCTGTTGGCTATTTTAATTGGTGAGAAAAATCATGGGAAAGGTATGGTCTTTCCTAATTGTTCCCCGTTTTAGGCATTCATTAAAAGTTGCTTCCTCTGAGCTTGAATGAAATATATCATTAAAGGAAAGGTCAGTTTCTTTACATGTGTATGTGTTACATACCCAGTCTATTAAAGGCACAGTAAAAGCAGGACAACTCAGCATCAAGGGTGAGCAGTATATCCTGGAAAATGTAAGTAAACCTTCTAATTAAACAATAATACCTTTTTAGTTATTCCTGGCCCCTGACCTATTATTTTCTCCATATTTAATATTACTCTACTTTAAATTTAGATTAATCCATATGGTTAATAGATTGTTTAAAAAACATCTATTGGGATGCACTTTAACTATTTTATCAAGTGGAATACTGTATTTACCACTGAGTTAAACAACATCTGAAATTAAATCCCAGATGCTGGAAAATTCTCCATATATTCTCAAGGAATAGTTTCTGTAATTTGGCTGTTTCCTTCCTAATATATTTGAAACACTTTTTCTGGTTTCACCAACACCTTAATAGATGAAATGTTTTTATTTTAAGATATTTGAAAACAAGTAAGTAAACACCTGGTATTTTATGCAAAAGAATATTTTCAGTAAAGAAACCATTTTTGCTAACATAAGTGTATTAGCATGACTTGCTCAGTGCATCTTTTTAGAGATAGAATTCCACTTGGTTAATTGTAGCAAATCTTAATGGAATAGTATTGTGCTTCCATTCACTTCATTGCATCATCTATCCACAATATATGCCAATATATGCAATAGTCATTAAATTCAGCCAACTTTTTTTCAGGTCCAAAGAGAAAGATGTCTTCAAAAAAGTAGCCTATGAGTGACATTTCCCTCAAATCGGTAATATCATAAGTATTTATATATACAGTTATAAACAAACTATTATTAGTTTAAGAAATGCAATTTATACTCAGCGATAATAGCTTTAAAAGTTAAAAAGCAGAATTTACACATTTTAGTTCTCTGGAATTTTATGCTTTCAACAAAAATAAAATGTTCTAACTAAAGAATATCAGGTAAGATAATTCTCTATTTACTAATCATTGCATTTCTTTTTTTTTTTTTAGATATGTATACAGAATGTAGTAACCACTATGCGACTAAAAATTATTTGTGTGCACTAAATAAATTACTTTTAAGAACTGTTCAGATGCCAGGAAATGAAAGATTTTAAATAAAATTATATCCCCCAAAGCTTCTATTTAAGTTAAACGCTTCGCATTTATTGAAGCTTCTTACAAAATCTACTGAATTTCAGGTAATGATTTCTTTTTAAGATGAACCCTATAAAAGCAGAAAGTAGCACTCATAGAGGGGAACCAACAAAGTGGAATGTAGTTAGTTTCTAGAACATTTTTATTAGATGCTAAATAGAGAAAGCCTCTCCAGAGACAGCATTACATCTCAGGGGATTAGAAGATTTGTAAAGCTACTATCCTCTCCTAATGAAGGGCTTATCTACTACAAAATATTTTCAGTCATAACATTCAGAGTATATTATCATATCCATGAACATAAGCTGTATTTCAGACTGTAATCAGGCATGGTACTGTATGTTTTAATAAGATTCATATAATATCTGTAACTGTTCTTTAGCATATTATGAATTTTATTAACCCAGATAAAGTACTCTCTCATTAATATGGAATTGTGGGAAAGAGAGTTCCATATAAAATAAAGAGGTAGCAGACATTTACTACTTTACAACAAATTAATTGATGTGAAGTTGCCATATTTATGGGTCAAAAATTATTAAATATGGCAATTCTATATGGTTCAACATTTATATACCAAATTATTCTTATTTTAACTATTTTGGAGAAAAATAGTTCTGGAAAATTTTTACAGATTTCTTTATCTTTTAAAATAGCATTTATTGTATCTAGTCAAACTTTTCCTTGGTTATCATGACTTTACTCTACTATAATAAGCCAGGAACAGAATTATAGAAGGGCTCTTTAGTAAGCCCACATGCCTAATGGGTGACGTAGGTAAACTAAATGAACAAAGTTGCTTTATTACATTATTTGACACAATCTGTTTGCATATTACACACAGAAATATTCTTTTCCTCCTTAAAAAAATGTAGTTGTTCCCTTTCTTTCTACACCACTCAGCCCACAAAGCCTGTTTCCCCCCATTCCTCCCTTTGATGGAGACTCAGATGTCACAAATATTTTGCTCAGTTTCTTTTAAACCAGACTGTTAAAAATACATATATGCAAAGATAAGTGGCAGCCAGCACGAAGCCTCACTGCTGGGGAGACAGTAGGGCTGAGTGGCGATTGTGAAGATCAAAATGGCCTCCCTAAATGATGGAGGGTTGGCAAACTGGATAGATACCCCATACACTGCAGTCAATTGGAACTGCCAAGAGCTAATGCCTTTTAGGAATGTAAATCAGTGCTGCTGGATCTTCAATCTTTAAGAGAGGCTTGAAATCAATTTTTTAGAATGTGAATCTGTTACTTAAGTGTTAGCAACTGAAAAAAACAAACAAACAAAAAACACTGTGCAGATCAACCTAATGGGAGCTAAACAAAACATATCTGTGAGATGAATATGGCCTATTAAGCACAACTGTGGAATCTCTGCTCTAGTTGGTCTCATACTATGCTGTGTGGTTTTAGGTCTTTCTACGTATTTCTCTCTTCCCTGTTGTCATAGCTATTTTTCAGTGCCTCCTTAGATTGTTGGACAGCTTGAGAAATCAGATAATCTCACGTGTCACAACAGTATATAAAGTTGGAATGAATGGGCTCTACAGGAGTAAAGGACAAGAGGTTTCTTTGAAGATAACTTAATTTTAATTTAATTTATTGATTTCAACGTGACATCACAGTATGGGTTTTAAAGAAATATTTACTATTGATGCAGTACTAATGCAATTAGGAATGTAAGAGAGACTGGCAAGCAGAATAGTGCCATGCACTCTAACCCTATCACAGCATCCCCCGTTTAGGGTAGGAGTTGCAGTCAAAATCGTTAACACTGTGAGATTTCAAACAGCTAGGTTAGGATTATCTTTCAGCACGCAAGCAAAAAGCATGGTAACTCACAGTCTATTTTCTTCCTTCCATAAAGTAGAAAGCTATCTGAAGATGATGCACTCTTAAAAACCATCTAAAAATATCTTCTCATACTTTCTTCTCATCTGCCTTTATTTATTTTTTAAAAGTTCTTATTATGGAAATTTAAAAACAAAAGTAAGAGATTTTATGCATGTACTTTGTGGTATCTATTTTAATTGCACAAAGTGTTTTTTTTTTTTTTTTATGATAACTTGCAGGCTTCTGGTTTGTGTTCTAGTTGAAGTTGGTTGGTAATTGATCTCCAGACAATTGAAATTTTACTGTAGTTTAATAAAAAGCATCATTCATGGCATTGCCTGAACAAAAAGTGAAGAGAACAGAAATCTGTGTTTTATCTCAGTAATTTATGAGGCTGAAGAACTTTCCTTCAACCTATTTCATCAACCTTTATATATAAAAATGAAAACCATTAAGTAGTTTTGATTTTGTCTCTGTAACTCGATTTATAATCGAAGTTTAAAGAAAAAGATTTAGGCAACAAACTTCTGGAAAATATTTCCCATTTCACAGACCTTTTAGTGAGACATTCCCCCTAACACTTCAGATTTTCAACTTAAGCAATTTTAGTTTTCCTTGATATTTCAAAGAATTTAAATTTAGAAAGAAACTATCATTGCATATAGTTAATTGAGGTACATTTATAGTGGCAGCAGTAGCCAGTCACATAATAATTATTGAAAAAAATTATTTACTGAGCACCTTCAAGGTAGATTAAACACAGTATTTCAGCCTCACTATACGGTTGCACAGTATTAGTTTGAACCCCATGAAATTGCTATTTTGGTAGACCAAATACCAGCAATTGCAAATGATTCAACCTAATAAGTAATATTAGCATGAGTCTTATATCACAGCAAAGAAAACTAAGCAGATGCTGGTAGAATGAGCTATCCAAAGCCACGCAGCTCGTTAACAACAAAGCTAGGATTCACAACCAGGTCCAGCTGGTCCCAAAGTCTGTATTCTTATGTGGTGGGGGAACCTGATGACAGGTGTAGGCAAAACTAAGGGGAAAAGGGAGAAGACAGTACCTTAACTGTAAGAGTTTTTATCATTTGCTTAAGCGGAAAATAATAATATCAATATTAACCAGGAAAAATAGAAACCATCATACCACAAAGTGCAAAATGATTGGACATTTGCTTTCTCACCATGACTTGAGCTTTACTGTTGCAACTTCAGAAGCAATTTTGCACTGTTCCTATTCATTCCCCCAGAACAGATTTCCTGAGGCCATTAGGGTACCATGTCAAGAGTTGGTAGGAGGGAAGCCTTGGTCACATGATCCAAGGACTACAAGGGCAAATTTCTCCAATGCATTTATAAACACACATTTGCAAGAGTAACATTGTGACTTTGATAATCAGTTTATTCACTATAAAAGAATGAACTTCCAAAGCATTAATGACTCTAAGCCTCCATACCTCTCCAGAGCTCCAGTGCATTTTTGCATCTGGGGGTTCCCCTAAATTTTCCAGAGGTATTCAAATGCAACATGTCTAAAAATAAACTCAGCATTCTTGACTCCAAACCTCTCATTCTTCCTATTCCTTATCAGGTGATGGCACCAATAAGTTGCCCAGATCAGAGCCGGGAGGGTCATCCTTTGCTTTTCCTCTTCCTTGGCCTTCATATTCAATCAGTAACCTAGGACTGATTCTGTCTCTTGAACAGCTCTTCAGTCTTCCCCAATCTCTCCATCTCAAAAGCCTCTATTCTAATTTGGATCCTCATCATCTCTTGCTAACCAGTGACCCAGTCTAACTGGTTTCCCTGCCTCCAGGCTCACCCCCACTTCAATCTAGCCTTCACATAAAGAAAGCTTTCCGATATGTTCACTCTCTAGTTTCTAGTCATATCAAGCTGTTTAAAAAGATGAAAAACCACCTTCTTAACTTGCATATGCTAATTTGGGGCTTGAACCCAAAGAAAGGCAGGGGCATAATAACTACTAGATAAGTCTATTTCGTGGCAGGTAAGTAACACCCACTGACAATAAAGCTGGGCCTATTTACCTAGGTTCTTGTTTAAAAAAATTTTTTTTTGTTTATTTTATTTTTGAGAGAAAGAGACAGAGCGTGAGCAGGAAAGGAACAGAGAGAGAGGGAGACACAGAATCTGAAGCAGGCTCCAGGCTCTGAGCTGTCAGCACACAGCCCAACACAGGGTTCAAACACACGAACCGTGAGATCATGCATGACCTGAACTGAAGACAGACGCTTAACAAACTGAGTCACCCAGGCATCTCTTTACTTAGGTTCTTAAGGGAGTGTTTACTTATGCCAATAATCAAATATCATAGCAAAAACCAAGTGTATTTTCCCTAAATAAAGTCCTAAAGGATTAAAGGTACAAAACAATAACAACAGCTACAATTTCAATGCTTATGTCACTTCTATGAATTTAACATAAGCTGAGTTGTTATTAGACTTCCAGCAGACTGCTAAAGAACCTTGAATTCTGCTGAAGTACTTCCAGATACTACACCAATTCCAGGGGTGGAGCAGAAGGAGGAAGAGGATGAAAAACAGCAGCAGAGAGAGAAGAGAAAGGGGAAACTCTAAGTAAGTCAGATCCCTGGTACCTGCTTCCAATCCAAACAGGGTAGCTCAACATTTTTTTTTAAGCTAAATATACTGTGGCTCTTCATCAGATTTAATGATAAAAGGGCAACAATGCTTAAGATAGTAGTTTAAAAGTTACTTACTGCTCTATAGTCTAAAAATTTACAGTAGATGAAAAATACTTCAATTTAATGTGTAGTAATTAATTGTTTATGTAAAAAACAGCTTTTCACTAAATAATCATTAACATAAAACCTATCCTTCTTCCATATAAAACGATCTTTAGTGTGTCTTTTTAAAAAAAATTTTTAAAATGTTTTTATTTATTTTTGAGACAGAGAGAGACAGAGCATGAGCAGGGCAGGGGCAGAGAGAGAGGGAGACACAGAATATGAAGCAGGCCCCAGGCTCTGAGCTGTCAGCACAGAACCCGACGCAGGGCTCGAACTCACAGACTGAGATCGTGACCTGAGCTGAAGTCAGATGCTTAACCCAGAGCCACCCAGGCGCCCCCTTTTCTGTGTCTTCTTAAAGATTTTCTGCTTACAGGATACTTAATATATTTCTAAAAAGAGTTTATCCCAGGGGCGCCTGGGTGGCTCAGTTGAGCGGCTGACTTCACCTCAGGTCATGATCTCCTGGTTTCAGTTTGAGCCCCGCACTGGGCTCTGTGCTGACAGCTCTGAGCCTGGAGTCTGCTTTGGATTTTGTGTCTCCCTCTCTCTCTGCACCTCCCCGACTTGTGCTCTGTCCTGCTCTGTCTCTCAAAAAATAAATAAATGTTAAATAAAATAAAATAAAATCAGAAGAGTTTATCCCAAACTGAAGACTTTATCCAACATTATTCTGATAAATTCCTTTTGCTTTGATTTCTCACAGGCTCTACTTTTGATTATCAAACAAGAGTACTCTTAAAACAAGGTGCGTGGAGGGGCCCCTGTGTGGCTCAGTCAGTTAAGCCTCTTTAATCGATTTCAGCTCAGGTCATGATCTCATAGTTTGTGGGTTCGAGCCCCACTTTGAGCTCAGTGCTGACAGTGCAAGCTTGCTTAGGATTCTCAGCCTCCTGCTTTCTCTGTCCCATCCCCACCACTTAACACCAGCATGCACACACTCTCTCAAAAATAAATAAACATTAAAAAAACAAACAAACGACCCCCCTAAAAAACCCCAAGGTGTGTGGAATACTTCCTCAGACTTCTATGTTAATATTCATTTACTATTTGTGAAATGGTGTATACCTATTACTTAGTATAAACTATGAAAATGAGACCTTTAAATAGATCAAATACAGACAACTGCAGACATTTGTAGTTAAATGTGGCCAGTGACAGGTAAACCTGAACATACCATCACAATATATGTGTGTGCCTATGTATATACATGTATGTATATGTATGTATATATTTATGTGTGTGTATATATATACATACATATATATGTATATATGTATGTATATATATACACACATATATATGTATATATGTGTATACACACACACACACACACACACATTTCTTCTTTTTGGATATATAGACGAGGCTATAACTCACCTATACTAAAATGTCATTTTTAAGCTTTTATCCATTTGGAATTATTTTTATAATGGAATTTCATATCATATTTTGGGGTGAAGACTTACCTTTTAGTAAACTGTATATGTTTCATATTTACTCTGGGCCTCATCTACCTCAGGCAGCTGTGGCCTCCTGTGGTAATTTGTGGGTCTACCTTCGTGCCTCTGGGCAACATTTCTTGAGAATGAAGTATGGGACTGCAGACAAACTCAGCAAGAATATAAGGGCATGGCCACGCTGGCAACCAATCTAATACGATGCCCAAATGAACTGAAAAGGAAGAGAGGCAGACTACACGCCTAAAGCAAACTTTTTTTTTCCAGGAAGTTTAGCAAATCTGGTTAAATTCCCTAGATCCAAATGTACATTTTGACCTTTTCTTGGAAACTAGATGACAAGCCAGCCAAAGAGTGAGAATCATTTTTACTAATTCATATTTTTTGAAACCACACTCTTTAAACATCACAAGTATTCAAGATGTGTTCTAGTTAGCATTGCTAAATGTAAATAAGATATACCTGGAAATTATTACCTTAAGCTTCATATACTACAGCAAAATTGGTAAAAACCATTTTAAATAAAGGGAAAATAAAAAACAATATAGTGTCCACCAAAGAGACTATGAATAATATAATAATCGTGAAAGGAGGAATGGTTTACGACCATCTGCTATCTGGTAAGTGCTTTTATATACATTTCCTCAATTAGTCCTCATCCCATTCTCATGACATAGATGCTAATGGTATTATATAAATGAGGAGGCTATACTCCAAATGAGGCTGAACAACTACAACTTAAGTTCCATAGTTAATAAGAGGTAGGGCCGGGACTGGAGCTCTAGCACATGGTCCATTGACTGTCCATCTCACCTCAGAACACTAAATAATTAGAAACAACTTGGAAAGGAAAGAAGGCAAAAGAATTTGGGTGGCGAGAACATGCCTATGAACAGGTCTATTAAATACAAATTGTTATAAATAGTAAACTAAAGTAACCAAAGAGATTAAAAAACAACTAAGGAATGGGCTATCCTCTCATTTAAACAGTCTGAAAAAGACAAAGAAACTACACGGTCATAAACGCTATGCAATATTTGGTAACCTATAATACTACTGTCACATTAAACTTAATTTTCTTTCAGTTAGGTGTACATCTCAAGCAGTCTCCATTCTGCATGGATACAAGGTAGCTCTTTCCCAGTCAGACTGAGAAATATATCAACTTTTGAGTCACAATTAATATTTTAGTAAAATAGATAAAACTCCCATGACATGCACAGCAGTTCTTTGATAAATGGAGCAAAATACTAATAGCTAATTTGCACCCTCCTACCCTCTTGTCCTCTACCTCTCCTTGACCATATCATCCATTTACACTTCACACATTTACCTTATAAAGATCTATGAAGTGTGACTACAGTGTAATGAATAAGGAATACTTTCAAAAGATGACTAATTTGAAGGAGATGACAGTGATCTAAATAGGGAAGTTCTAGTATGCTGGTTAAAGATTAGTAACATTACTTTATAGATGTTCTTTGTTCATTGTGAATGAAATTATGCAGTAGCCACAGGCTACTGAATGTACATATAAGCTCAGTACTCAACACCTGTGTAATCCCAGCTCAGGATGGCTGCAAACTAATCCCTCTTCAAAGCAAAGCAAAACACACACACACACAAAAGGAATCAACCAAGCAAACAAATAATGCACAGGATTCTACTTGGTATTCCCTTTACTTAGTAATACGCTAATAACTATCACTATTTTGGTTACTTACTTATAAGGAGATTTATTTGCTAATTTCACCAATACTCGAATATTGCCTTCTGCATGAAGAGAAATCTATTCATTTATTCAACAACTATCTAAGTATCTATTAGGTTCCAGGCACAGTTCTTAGGCACTGCAATATGAAAGAATGAATTGGGTGGGATACTGATAGAAAATATATTCTTTTTTTTTTTTTAAGTTTTATTTATTTATTTATTTTGAGAGAGAGCAGGGGAAAGGCAGAGAGAGAGGGAGACAGAGAATTCCAAGCAGGCTCCATGCTGTCAGCACAGAGCCTGATGGAGGGCTTGAACTCACCAAAACGAGATCGTGACCTGAGCCGAAACCAAGACTAGGATGCTTAACTCACTAAGCCACCCAGACACCCCAAAAATATGTTCTTTTTAAGCCAAAATGTCCAAATACTAAAATTTAAATGAACCTGGAGCCCTCATTAGAGAAAATGATATATATGAAAACTGAGAAACATAACCAAAAATCTGTATAAAATTAATTCCCTATAAAGAGCCATGTGTTCAAAAATAGGGAGAATACCATGTGTGTTAGGGTAGTCAGGAAAGACTCTTGTAGAAGTAGGCTGTAAGCTGAGCCATGACACTGTGGACTGGGAAGGGATGAGGGGGCATTCTAGAAATGGGGTAGGTGATTGGGGCGCCTGGGTGGCTCAGTCGGTTAAGCGGCCGACTTTGGCTCAGGTCATGATCTCGCGGTCTGTGAGTTCGAGCCCCACGTCGGGCTCTGTGCTGACAGCTCAGAGCCTGGAGCCCGTTTCGGATTCTGTGTCTCCCTCTCTCTGACCCTCTCCCATTCATGCTCTGTCTCTCTCTGTCTCAAAATGAAATAAATGTTAAAAAAAAAAAGAAATGGGGTAGGGGAAGCAAAGGCTCTGGGTAAGGAATGCACATGGCAGCATGCAGTTCAACAATCATATCAGTGATGACCTGATCATATCAGAACACATGAATCTATGGAGAGAAACAACGGGCATCAATGTATGGTCTTCCTGGGAAGGTCGTAAGTGCTAGTCTCGGAAGCTGAACTGTACTGAAAGCCCCCAACAGCCTTACACTCATAAATCCATGGCAGTGATCTCCTTCTGAAATGATTCTTCTTGCTGTGCTGACACACACTGTTGCTGGCTGCAGCATGGCAAGTGGCCACAGTGATAAACTCTGCCCCATGTTAATTATGACTAACCAAACTTGTGACAATCCCACTTGTGCACTTAAATGAACATAAACAGATGTTTACAGCAACGTATATTGAGATTCTGAGGGGAAAATGAACAAAATTAAACAGAATTCTGTACTATAAACCAATGTAGAGCGAGTAAAAATACAGTGAAGTAGTATTTCCAGGCAGACCATTTTGAAGTCTCATTATTAACTCCTTTAAGTGGGTCCTGAGTACTTCACAACAATTGCGCCAAGTTTCCATGGAAAGAACCACAATTTGTGCATAGTGCTTCAAGACTGTCAAATTAGTTTCAATAATGATACCTACTGTATGTGAACAATGTTTATTGCTCAGTGGCTACACATAACTTGAATATTCTTTAGACTAACAGAGCTTTAAACCATAATTAGCTGCCTTGCCTAATGAGCACATTGGAACTTTAGGAAGGTGATTGAATGAAATCGTCTTCAAAATCCTTAAGCAACTGTGTGAATGATGGAAATACAAAGAATAGCTATTAGCTTTGCAGGCCTTTGAAACATTTTCCTCCTGCACTAAAACATTTCGCCAGCCTATCCTGCTTCATAAGCTTAAGTAGCAAAATCTTACTTTTCTCACTAATTAAGGCCTTTTGCCTCAGGGATTGTTCAGGAAAACATAATACAAATGGCAGCATCCCCTTCACTTCCTTGCCCAATGAATTCTGAGACTTTAAATAAAATATAAAGCACGAATGCAGGGATAATAGAGGCGAGTGGAAAGTTGCATATAAAGACAGGAAGGATGCTAAAGTTAACCTATGTTAATGTAGCTTCTCCCAAATAATCCCAGGCAGAATTCCGTAAGCCTCACTCTCCAGGTGCTGGGACCAGACCAGAACTGGCCTCTACTTCAAGGAGATCTAACCATCTCAGGGATGAAAGTCAATCTTGAACAAGGTAAACACATATGTTTACAATTACATTACAAAAATTGATGCCTAATGGCTTAATATGTAGAATATATATTGGTTGCCTTCTAAGAATACTCCTTCCTTAGAAAAGTAAGGACACTAAATTATTCTTGGACAGCTACACACATTGAACTAAAGTGACCTCACCATAAGCCACTCACATCAATGCAGGTAGAATCTTCAATGTCATTTGCTTGTAGGAAGAGAAGTTATCTAGACTGGGTGAAGGCCTGGCCATGGGGGATTAAGAGACAAACTATTCAAAGGATTCAAGAAAGTAGCCATTACAGAAAGAAAAATAATAGAATCAGGCCTGACTCTTTTGAAAACGAAGAGAGAAGCAAATAAAAATTAATTAAAAAATCTTACATTCCTCAAAACTTAAATCAGTGGAAAATTACAAGTAAAACTACGAAGACTTCCACTTCACAGATGAAGAAGGCTGACGCAGACTTCTAAGGCTCATTGTTTCAGTCTTCCAATGTGCAAAATAAGAACCAGTGTAATATGATACAGGCTCAAGAAAGAGTGTTTCTCTGAAACCCACAGCAAGCAAGCATCAGACTGGAAGGGGTAAAAGTGTAAGTGTCCATTAGAGCCAGAAACATGCCAGAGACATCTCTGATATTCCTAGAATCCAGAACATTCATGGTCCTAGAAAATGGCAATAAAATAAGATATATGAGGCAGGGCACCTGGGGGGCTTAGCTGGTTAAACATCTGAGTCTTGATTTCAGCTCAGGTCATGATCTCATGGTTCATGGGATCAAGCCCCACGTAGGGCTCCACACTGACAGCACAGAGCCTGCTTGGGATTTTCCCTCTCTCCCTCTCTCTCTGCCCCTCCTCTGCTCATGCATTTGGTCTCTCTCTCTCTAAGTATACAAATAAACTTAAAAAAAAAAGAAGCTATATGAGGCAAAATATTAGGAGACAAAGATAATCAGGAGTTTCACAAATTACGATTACAAGAGACTCAAACTAACAAACTTTAAAAAACACTAAGAAAGTTTGGGGTACCAGGGTGGCTCAGTCAGTTAAGAGTCCGACTTGTGCTCAGGTCACAATCTCGCATTTAGTAGGTTCGAGCCCTATGTGGGGCTCTGTGCGGACAGCTCAGAGCCCGGAGCCTGCCTCAGATTCTGTGTCTCCCTTGGTCTCTTCCCCTCCCCCACTCATGCTCTGTCTCAATCTCTGTCTCAAAAAATGAATAAACATTTAAAAAAGAACTGTTTTGGGGCGCCTGGGTGGCTCTGAGCTCTGAGCGTCCGACTTCAGCTCAGGTCATGATCTCACACTCCGTGAGTTCGAGCCCCGTGTTGGGCTCTGAGCTGACAGCTCAGAGCCTGGAGCCCGCTTCAGATTCTGTGTTTCCCCCTCTCTCTGCCCCTCCCCTGCTCATGCTCGGTCTCTCTCTGCCTCAAAAATAAAAAAAACATTAAAAAAAATTTTTAAAAGGAACTGTTTTTAAATACTAAGAAAATTTAGTAAGTGAGCCAGTTACAAGATCCACAAAACCAAATGCATTCAAATTTAGTAACAACAACCAGTTAAAATTTAAAAGAAAAAGATCTCACTGATAATAGTAAAAAAAAAAAAGGTATACAGGAATAAACTTTAAAAAATATGAAATAGCTTTGTAGAGAAAATTGTAAAACTTTAGTAGAGGGCATAAAAGAAGACCAGAAATGGAGAGCTATGTCCAATTTATGGATGGGAAAATTCACTGCAGAAAAATCTATACACTGAATGTATACCAACATAGTTTTTAAGTGAAATTTAAGAAATTGGTTGTAATATTACTATGGAAGAATACTGTGTAAGAATAGGGAAGACAATTTTGAAAAAGAATTCAGGGAGGATAAATCTACCAGATGTCCAGTCACAACATAAAGTTACAATAATGAAAACGTATTGTACTGGCGAGGGGATAGACAAATAGAAGAGATCCCAGAAATAGGCCCCAATACATGGAAATGTTGTTTATGAGAGAAGCACCGTATCAAATCAGGGGCAAAAAGATATCAATAGATGATTCTGGAGACAATTCACGATCCTTATATAAAAATATGTAGATCCCAACCTCATCTATAAAATAAATTCCAGGTGGATTAAAGACCTGAACTTTAGAAGAAAACTGAAATAATTACTAAATACTATGGAAGAATATTTTTGGGCTCTGGGTTGGGGCAGGACTTAATAACAGAAAACACACTATGTCAGCTCTGTGGCTGGCACTTTACATGTATTAATTCCTATACCTCATGACAACCTATAAAGTAGATGTTATTATTATCCTCATTTTACAGCTGAGAAAATGAAGGCATCAAGAGGTTATGTAAGTTGTCTAAGACCTCAGAGTTGGTAAGTGGCAGAGCTAGGATTGAAATCTCAACTGTCAGAGCCTAAAGCACACAAAAGAATAGATTGATAAGTGTGGCCCTATAAAATTCCATCTTTTTAAAGACAAAGATACTTTAAGCTAAGGGAAGTAAGTGGCAGATCGAGAGAAAACACTTGCAGCACGTAACAAAGGACTGGTATCCAGAATACATTTTTTAAAACTTGGCAAAAGTCTACAAAAATAGAAAACTGTACTAGGGCTACAAATAATTTAGAGGGGAAATAAAACTGGCTAAGAAACACATAAAAAGTATTCATCTTCATTTATAATTAGGAACATTCAAATTAAAATATCACTTAGGGGACATTTCTTATTGGACAGAACAGCAAATAAAAAGGTTTGATGATATAATGTGTTAGGAGGAGTAAGGAAAATGAACACTCTCTTATACTGCTCAGGGAATTATAAATCAATGTGACCACTTTAAAGAGCAATTTGGAAGTACCAATTAAACTGAAAATGAGTACAACTTAGGATCCAGACATTTACGATACTAACAGCTCACTTTATGGAGCGCTTACTAGGTGCCAAGCCTGTAACTCAGCACCTTGCATACCTAAACCCATCTAATCCTTAAAACAACTCTATGATGAGGAGAATGAAGCTTAGATTGTTTGGGTAACTCATCCAAGGTCCCGTAGCTAGTAAGTCAAGAGCTGGGATTTAACCAGCAAAATACATTGCGTCACTATGCACAAGGAGGGCCACTGAGGAATCTGTAATAGTGAAAGCATGAAAAAAGGAACTTAATGTTCTTCAAAAAGGGAGATGAATAAAATATGGTATATTCATTTCATGGAGTTCACAAAGTGGTTAAAAAAATGAGCTAAATCTGTATGTATCAATACAGATGAATCTCAAAACAATATTGTTGAATGAAGAGGCATGTTGTTAAAAGATGTTTACACTAGAATTCCTTTACATAAAAAAATAAATACAATACTACATGTTTTTGATGAATACATACACATATGAATATATATATAAAGATAGCCTAAAAGAACTACACATATTACAGTGTTTTCCACTTGGGAAGTAGGGTGGTGGCTAAAAGGTATTTACCTGCAACATTATACATGTTTTTAAAGGACAAAGTATTCATGTATTATCAGTGCAGTTAAAATGTAATAATAAAGTTCACAATTTGGCCCAAAAGGCTCAGGTTCAAGTTCCTGCTTTGCCACTTACTTTTCATACTTGCCCAAGGAATCAAATGTTATAAAGAGGTGTACTTTAAGGACTTAAGGAAGACTTTATGTCTGATGTGTAGGCAAGCCCTGGGACCCTTTTAGAGAGAGAGTTTCAGTGGCTTGACTAGGTGGGAAACAGCTATCATAAGATTGTTAGGTGGTTTAAAAGCAGTGACTATATTGAATTTATTTTGTATCTTAACACACCATTTTGTCTTTTCACACAATACCTCACAATAAATATTTATTCATTATTAGAAACTTTAGGAGGGTGTGTGCTTGTATGGGTGGGTCAGGGCAAAAGCTGAGGAAGCTGGTATGGCCTCTGAATGACTACAGGACAGCAGCTATGAAGGAGAAAGAGATGGTGACATTTTTTTGGGACCGGCAGATTGAAGGGGTTTGGCAAGCTGCCTTCATTGCATTCTGAGCAGGCAGAAGTGGAGGTATAGAAACGATGTCAAGTCTCGGAGCTGAGCAGAGGACATGAGACGAGAGAAGCACATGCGCAGATCACTGGGTTGAGAGAAACATTTTCTCTGGGATAGGAGCAAAGGAAAAGAAGAACCATGAAGAGATGGTGGTGATGCTGATGATGGTTCCCTTGATCCTCTGGGGACCTTACTTGGGTACAAAAGCTTTAGAGCTGCCTTAAGAATTGTGGAACCTTCAGTGATGCAGATCCACGATCTCTTCACTGCACCCCACCCTGGAGAAGAGGGGTGCAGGCTGGTAAGGATGAAAGGCCACATTCTAATCCTTAGACTCCTCTCCTTATGTATGTCTAAGGAGAGCATTCAGGGCTTGGCATCATAAACTCAGCACAGGAGGATGCTATCTGCTAAGGGCAACAGTATCACTGCTCATTCTGAAAATACGGATGGTTGGGGGTGGAAATGCAAATCCAAGTTAGGGCCAACCGGGGCAATTTAGGGCTGCTAAAAACATGTAAGACCATGTGCCACACAGGACTGAAATGAACATATTTGGATGAGCTTATTCAGAAAAACAGAAAAAAACAGAGAGGGAAAACTTGCGATTTCATTCTGTGAGGTTTTTTGTTTTTGTTTTTTTCCCCACAAGAAGCACTTCATACAATGACATGAATATAAAATGCAACCATAAGTCCATCATATGAAAGTTCAGCATTCTACAGGAATATTTCATTATAGATTTAGTAGGAAATCTGGTAAAATGCTTCCTGTTGAATCTAGCTTTTCTTTAAATCCTACATGCAGGTTGTTGAAACCAGAACAGTGTTCAAACCAGAGTTTGGTCAACTGAGGTGGGCACCTGAGGTACTAGAATCAATGGGGAAGTGACCACTTATGTCTGTGGATCACACCCCTCCTAAATTAACATTTTGAAACAAGATTGCAACGTCCCTACTAAAAACACCCACATAAGGGAATTGCATTGTCTGCTGAGAGGTAAAAGAGATGATGGGCAAGATAAACTTTCCCCAACCAATTTTTTTTTTTTAATTTTCTTTTTTTGAACGTTTATTTATTTTTGGGACAGAGAGAGACAGAGCATGAACGGGGGAGGGGCAGAGAGAGAGGGAGACACAGAATCGGAAACAGGCTCCAAGCTCTGAGCCATCAGCCCAGAGCCCGACGTGGGGCTCGAACTCATGGACCGCGAGATCGTGACCTGGCTGAAGTCGGACGCTTAACCGACTGCGCCACCCAGGCGCCCCTTTCCCCAACCAATTTAAGCCTAGGCCTGGAAGACACTACTCTTTTTAGGTATACGGTTGCAAAAGATATTCACTGGCTGCCTCCTAATTATTTGGTCTCCATCCTCTTTCCCTTGTTCTAAAAACATGCAGATTTTCCTTTAAGAATTAACCCATCCCCCAATTCTTAGCTGTACCTAGATGGAATTCAACATATCTTCAACTCTGGAGCTAAGGTTTTGAAGAGCCCCATCTACCTGGCCAAAGTGATTAGTGAACATTTGACATTAGTCAATCCCCCCAAAGTAAATCCCAGGGCTTCTTGCTGGGAGTGCTGGGACAGCCTTTTTCCTCCCTTGGGACAGTACTTATGATGTCTTAGGTCTAGAACCACTATAGCCCTTTTTGTTACCACAAGGAGGGTGGGCCTAAGGACAACACCAATACATTGAGGGAGGCAGAGTGGAAAGAGCTACAGAAATACAGAGCCGGAGGCTGAGAGCCTGGAACTGCTGGTCCAAACCCTGTGTGTAACTAGAACTACCTCTCCAGTTCCAGGAGCCAATCAAATTCACCCCTCCTATTTTGTTTAGATTGTTTGTATTTTTATTAATTGCAACCAAAAGATTCCTAACTGAAAGTATTTCATTTGTTTGATTAAGTGTTTTAAAAATATAGATAGAATGCCGAAGTACATTTTGGTCTTTGATGGAGAGGCTAATAAACTATCTTTTGTGTAGAGAAAAAACTAGTTTCTTACTGTAATTGAAAATTTAAAATATATTATTTGCTTAGACCCAAGCATCCCTTCATTATTTTTGGCACTTCCTAAAATTTATTCCATATGGAATACGGAGGGGGATGTTTGAATTCTAAATGAAGAGTCTCAACCATTACAAGCTGCATAAAACATAAGTAAAACATTTTTGCCAATTTTTTTTTATTTGTATACCCTATTTTAGATCTGGGAATCTGACACTAAAAATGGTCTCAGATTTAATGTTGATTTGTATTCAATGCCAACAATAAAAAGAAAAAAGAAGCCTAGTTAATATGTCTTTGGTGTTTTTATTTTAGAGAACTGCTATTTCATAAGAGCGGTTTCCCAGATTGTGTAGGGGCTGGGGTAGGGGAATGGTTTATTCTTTATATGTTAAGAAAAATCTCCACCAATAGTCTGGAAAAATATACAACAGTCTTTTCTGTAAGAACTTATGAAAGTAATGAGATTTTCCCCCCTTAGCTTCTAAGAAATGTACAGTGAGCCACATTGTTCTTGCGTCATCTAGTCTTGGGACATATAATTTTAGAACCTGAATGTACCTTTTTGCATGTAAAAATAAAAGTAATTTTGGTGCTGATAATAAATCAATAGCTAAACAGGAGAGCTGTGTTTACTCCAGCCGTGTCTGCTGCCTTGTTCAACGGCTAGAACCAAATACCTTAATCCAAACTTGACTTCCCAAACATTTCATCGTTATTGCTAGCTCCTGCTGTCTCCCGCCTGTGTTCAATCAGGCTGACATCTATTGGTTCAGAGACCTTTACACATCTGCCAGCAAAGGATGCTTGGTGCCAGATCTCCACGCTTACCAATAGGCACCTCTGGATTTCCCACCTCATCGCTTTCCAGGTATTTTCTCTCACTATATAAAGGCTCACTTGATACTTTCTTTGCTCCAAACAATAGATTTTTCTTCTTGTGATGGGCAGTCTAATGAGAACCTAAACTGGTTGCTTAAATATCTTCTGTGTAGCACAGACCTCACCTAAGCCCTGCTGGGCAGTGGAGATGGTGTGGTAAACACAAAGTCCAGATCCCAGGTATTATGTCCACATTTAGTCAATAAAGACTAGCTGGTTTGGGACTATAATAATCAATCCGTTGTTTTCACAAGGTTTTATAAAATGGAAGACCACCTAAACATGTTTAAGGTCATGCTTTTAAAGTCTAAAACAAAACATACCACAGAGGTTGGGAAGGCTCTTAGTTGAGGCTGACGTCACCATAAAACCCCACCTTCTCCACATCCCAGGGGAACACAGGGGTGCGTAAGGTTATCTCACTTCCCCCAATCTCTTTTCTGACATTGTGATTTTCCTTAAAGCTGCCTCACTTCCTACTTCCCTTTTTAAATGTAGTTTCATGAGATAAAAATGACACCAAGTAAAGAAGTTTGGGAATGTACAATTCTGACAAGACTGTTCTTTCCTCCAAGAAATTCAGCAGTAAATAGGCATTATGTTTAATCATTTTAAATGAAGTCAAGTCTAAAATTTGCTATTTTTATTCCAAAGCACAGGCTATACAAACATCTTTCTTCTTTCTTATATTAGGAAATAAACTTCTTAAATAAGCTAACCTATTTCCCGTGGCTGCTGGGCATAAAATGTGCTATTTAACTGAAGAATATTTTACCTCTTCCCTTTA
This sequence comes from Felis catus, assembly GCF_018350175.1. Lineage (NCBI taxonomy): Eukaryota > Metazoa > Chordata > Mammalia > Carnivora > Felidae > Felis > Felis catus. Next base: position 167,873,057 of record NC_058368.1, read on the forward strand.
TCTTGTTCATTTCCCACAAAATAATGTACACACTTCACCTTCAGACTGAATACGAAAATGTCTTAAAAATATGTGGTTAAAGAAGTTTGTTTTCTGAATCACAAATACTCAGAATGAGAAACTGTTTTGTCAACATGCTAAAAATTTAGTCTTTGAGCGTGATCAAAGGTATGCCACTAAGACATAGCAACTTTTGGTCGAAGAATCCTATTTAGGATTTCCTATTCCACAGCCTGTCAGGGCATTTCTATCCTTTCCTAAGGGCACTTCAAAGAAACGAGTAAAAGTTTCTTGAATATATATAAACCTTAAATATATTTTACCTTGTTAACTTGCAAATATTAATAGATTACCGCCACCACCACTGCCCCTATTACAAGTAGTATCATTACCAGTTGCCGACAGGAACTGTCAGCTCACCAGAAGGGAACAGATACAGGGTGGGGGAGGGCTTCCTATTTTCCTATTCCAATTTCTAAGATTCCTGGGGGTTTAAAATGTTCTTGTGAGAATGCTAGTAAAACCACAGCTGAAAATCCAGAGAATGAGCATTCTATAAAGCCCGATATGAAATAGTATCGGAAGCTTTAGAAAGCTGTGGATTTTTTTTTAAGAAGGTGAAAGATGAAAGGAAAACCTGTACAAGTGGCTCACCAAGAAACAGATGGTCTTTTTAAAAAATGAACCAAGAGTGTGCCTTCCACAAGCACGCTTCTTAATTGTAGCATACTGAGCACTTCGATGCAGATTATTTCAATTGCTAAGCACAGAGCCGAATAAACAGGGTTAGCTCATTGACATTAAATGACATAGTGTACTTGAAGCTCATCTACTATTTAGTCTGTAAACACCTGATATGCAAAACTGTATGAGGAAACTAGTGCCAAGACGGTGGTAAGATCAACCAGTGTTCAGTGAAGACTTAAAAGCTTGGCTTTCGTTTTGCTAAAGATGCTCTCTTTCATATTTAATCAATGAACTCAGTTCCGTCTTAAGAGCTTGATTTAGAATGTACGATTTTGTTTCATTTCGGCTTATTCCAAAACAAGTTAAAGGAAGCTTAGAACTGGGGAGGGGAGGAATAGCTCAAGAACTTATAGGAGTTAAAAAGCAACAAAATTTCACCAGAAAAATTAAAAACAAACAAATAGGTTTAGTGAGTATATCTTCTGCAGGGCAGACTGAGGAACACAGATACAAGAATGATGACCCTCAGCCAAGGTCTTGTGTCTTTCTCACTTTGGTTTGCCAGCTTTGTGTCCCCTCATTGCTTCCTGTAGAAGCCTTTCAGCCAGGGGAGAAGCGCAACCACTGATGCTTAGGAAAGCAAGCTGTTCCTTGGCTCCCTGGTGGGAGAGGAGTCAGAGCAAGGGGGGCCTCCTCCGAAGGAGAGGCAGATCTCCCTTGCCAGGCTGAGGAGAGCACAAAAGGGGGCAAAGCCGGAAGTGACTGAGAACAGCACACAACTGCTCTCCAGCTTCCTTAGAGAGCTGTAACACAGCCACGGACACCTTTTTGGAGCTGGCTGGGAACTCTGGGCACCTTTGGGAGAGTTGCTGAGATTTTAATACCTGTTATGCAATGCACAGAGATTTTCTTCAAGAAATCTTGCTCAATATATTCTCATTTATTTGGGTATTAAGTTTCCAAAGTGAACTTTTTAATGGACTCTCAAGTTTACTATTGCTTTTACTCATCACAGTGGCCAAACACGTTCTGAATACTAAAATTTGGAACAAGGATACGAGTAAGTTTGTAGCCACATACCTATACTGCTGGCCTATACACACATAAAAGACCATACATTGAAATATCTATATGAATCTATATTTAATATCTCTATACGTTTATTTGTAACAGTTTCATTACTGACATGTATCTCTGCAAATTATATAGATAAAATCCTGGTGCTCCACTGAGTCATGGAAGGCAAGTGCTTTCAATAGACTTTAAGCTCCTCAAAGGCAAGGAATGTGTCATATTCCTTTGTTGATTTAACAGCATTTTGCCTTGCTGAATGATTAACTCTATCAACCAATCTTTGCTCAGCCCTCCTCTGGATTTTGTGTCTTGATCCAGGGAAGTCATGCATAAGCTCTTGTTTTAGTTCCACTTATATTTCAAACTTGACCCTCTCTTTGCTTGCCTTACTCATGGATGTACTGGGGGAGGGGCTGTGTTAGAGGGGTGGTATTTGTTAACTTAATTTTCAAGTAGCATCTCTATTTTATGTTACCCCCTAGTGAAACTTTGTTGACTTTGCAACAAATACTTCTTGTATCACTTTAGTCTTCTTAAAGACAAAGAAACAGGTTTTCACAGTCAGTAAGAAGAAAAAATATATAGGGTCCTGAAAAGAGGGAGATGGGATTTCTTGTTTTGGCTATTACCTTAGCAAGTAATTGGGATTATAAGACTGGCAGTCTTGACTCCTCTCTTGGTCTCACAGCCTTAATTGATCCAGTAGCAAGTGCTGTTGGCTCTGCCTTCCAATGATCCAGAATCCAACGGGTTCTCCCCACCTCTGGTACTACCCTGGGTCCAAGGCAATTTCCTCTCTTGCCTCGATTACCAGTGATTGTGACAGCCTCCTGACCCATCCCTCTTCATCTGCCTTTGTCTCCCTAGGATCTATTCTTATGAATGGCCAAAGGAATTCTTTCAAAGTGAATCAGCTCAGGGTGCCTGGATGGCTCCCACTCTTGATCTGGCTCAGGTGATGATCTCATGGTTCAGTTCGTGAATTCAAGCCCCGCACTGGGCTCTGCACTGGCAGCAGGGAGCCTGCTTGGGATTCAACCTCCCCCTCTCATGCGCTCTCTCTCTCTCTCTCTCTCTCTCTCTCTCTCTCTCTGTCTCTCAAAATAAATAAATAAAACCTTAAAAAAATGAAGTGAATCAGCTCAAGTCCCTCCTCTGTACATCAGCCAGCTGTAAGGGCTCTTACCTCACTCAGAGTATTGCCATAAAGGCTTTATATGCTCTGGCCTCCTTTACCTCCTGGTCTTCATCTCTTTACTGCTCCCCGTCTTGCTCACTCCACTCCAGCCACACCACCCTCATCACTGTTCTACCAACAAATGAACCATCCTCCCAACTTGGTGGCCTTTGCACCTACTGTTCCCTTTACCCGGATATGCTCAATCCTCCCTCCCCCCAAAACCTCATGGGCTCCACTCTCACTTCTTTCAGATCTTTCTTTTACAGTTTCCTTTTCAGTGAGGCCTTCCTTCACTCCTTTTGTTAAAATGACACTTCTTCCCACGCTCTCCTATCCCCCTTGATCTGCTTTATCTGTCTCCGTATCACTTAGCAGCTGATTCTATTGATTTAGTTACATTAGAATGTAACCTCCTCCACTCCGAAGAGGGCAAGGATTTTTGCCTGTTTTCTTCACTGCTTTGCTTACAGTTGCCCTAGGACAAACCTGGGGTACAGTGCTCAATAAATACTCAAAGAATAAGTGAATGATGGCTAAAGAGTGCAACCAAGCAACTTTTTAAGATCCAGTTTTACACTACAAGTTGCAAAATGCATATTCAAAAACTTAAACAAAAAAAGCAAAGTTATTTAGTGTCCTGACTCTTCAGCCATTAGATATTTTTAAATGACATGCTGTTCTGTTCGACAAATCTGCAATTTGAGAGCTGAAGTGACTGGGCCTGCCACATTCACGTCTAAAGTGTGTATATGAATCTTAACATATGGTTCACAAGTCTTAGCACCACTGACTTTGTCACTTAATCAGCACAATTCTGGTGGCCAGAAAGAGTTAATATAATGTTTAGGCATATATGAAGTACTACAAAGGATTAGAACAACCTGGCTCAGTATGAATCTGGGAAAAATTTTTAGATGGTCCACTTTAAGGACAATGGCATCCACATCCCAAATCCTGAAGTGAACTTTTGAGAAAATTGAATGACTTCTGTATAGCACCTTTTATAAATCTAGCAGAAACCAAATTTACATCAATGCCAAAGGCAGAGTGAATCTTTCTCCAGGAAGTGCCTAATCCTGCAATAAACCTGTTGAAGAGACAGGTTTAATGTTCGGCAAGGCTAAGTGTTTAAGAGGTCCCCGTGGTATAATTTATCACCACTACAAGTTTCTCCTTTCCTTTAAAAGCCATGAAAATTGCCCCACAATCCCACTAGGAACTAAGTTTCTTATGTCAGGACCATGGTTTACAATTCGTTTCTATTTTCATAGCACTTCTTTGTTTATTCCTTGTTGAAAAAAAAATACATGCTATTATATATACTACAGAGCCACAGGATATAGTCACATGAAAATTCAGAGGATAAAATATTTAAAAACGAACACTGCAATAAACTGAGTAAAAACAGCATTATATTGTTTATTTGACAATGCACAACAAGCTGAATAGGAGGTTTCAAATGTAAATGGGAATGAAGGAGGTGGTCACTGAATTTTTATTTCCAGCCTAGTCATAAAATTAATTATTCACATACTCTTAGCACAGTGACTATATTAGCGTCCATGAGGTTTATTCAGGAATTCTGTAAAGCTGAACATCCCTGAATTCTTTTCATCATACTAGTTGTAAAAGAAAATGTGTGCTAAATTTACCAAGAGCAATAGTGTTCAAAATTAGTGTTTCAGAAATGTAAAGAGAACTTTTTTTGTATTTACATGCCAAACACATAAAAAGAATAAATAAAGACACAGTTGGCAAAGACTTATTTTCCTTTTATTCTGCTTTAAAAACAAACCAATTTAAAAAATTATGCAAGTCTATAGGCGCACACATATTTATTTGATGTCAGGGTCCATTTTCAGGGACACGCCCGTTTATAACAATACTGTTTATTAATAAACAGTCACAAGAGGACTGGTAGGGCATGAGGAATTTTTTGTCATAAATGATAAACTTGAACTTCTCAGATTTCGGTTCAGAATATCCTTTGGTAGGGTTTTATGTAAAGTTTTAGGAGGGGTTCGGTGCTAGTCTTTGAAAATTCTGAGTATGTAACCCTGCCTTTTGACTAACGTTTCTGATTTTGGCCTAGAAGTGCTTGCTTTCCAAATGAAACTTGCTTCATACCTCCCTTGCCTCCATTGTATGGACCATATAGGATGCAGAGAGCAGTAGCTGGGCATGTATATTCCAAAGTTCATATACATTCCCATATTATGCCACTATTTTCACATAAAGTATTAAGATATCAACAACACGAAACTTGGCATCGATCAGCTCTTCTAATGAATTTTTCTTAGCAGAAAGCAATGCAACTGAGAAGCAGTGTGGCAAAGGGCAAGGCATAGCAGGTAGCACGGCATGAAGGAAAGGGCTGGTCATAGAAGAGAATGGAGAAAATGGAGGCAGCACGCCAAAATTTTCATGCTTCTTTTTTTTTTAATTTTTTTTTTAACATTTATTTATTTTTGAGACAGAGAGAGAGAGAGAGAGCATGAACAGGGGAGGGTCAGAGGAAGAGGGAGACACAGAATCTGAAACAGGCTCCAGGCTCGGAGCTGTCAGCACAGAGCCCGACGCGGGGCTCGAACCCACAGACCGAGACATCATGACCTGAGCCGAAGTCAGACGCTTAACTGACTGAGCCACCCAGGTGCCCCAAAATTTTCATGCTTCTTATACAAAACACAACACATAGAACTTGAGGAGTTAAATCTAAGCTGGCTGTCATTATGGATAATGAAAACTTGGAAGGGGCTGTGGGAGCAGCCAGGGTGAACAGACCAACACTCAGGCATCCCTGGTGAGGGGTTAAGGTGTATGGGGCAGTCTCCTGTGACCCAGGAAGGGGGCCCAGGATGCACACTGCATCACACCCATGCTCTTGGCCAGGAAGCTGGGTGACTGAGAGGTAAGATCAGCAGAGAAGCATCTGCTAATAGAAATCAAGCATGGGTCAGAGATTTGTGCAGGGACAGTCACAACCTGGGATGGGAGAGGGAGACACTCCCTCCTCAATCTATACATAAAGGAGATCTCTTCTCTTTTATTGTGCTTGAGCCTCTATTGAAGGCCTCTATTGAAGCCTGAAATTGAAGAAGACTTGATTTCTCTCTCCTCTGCTGTCACTGCTACTCCTCCCTCTACCTCTTGCTTTCCAGTGAAGATATAGTTCACACAACTCAAACCTGATTTGGCTTGGATTTACTAAGTCCTGATTCAATTCAATTTTAATATCTACAGAGCACCTGCTGAATACAAAGCTCATATTTCCCGTGACCACATGGGCAGATGGTACTGCTGGGAAACAGAAGAGTGAAAGATGGATCCTAAAGTCCTTGGCAGAGACCTGGGTATCACCAGGCAGATTCTGAGCAAGAATGCCTGCCACTGGCTTCCCTACACAGCTACCAAGGGATGGCAGGAAAGCTAGAGAGAGGCCCTTAAGACTTTCTTTCCCTTAGTGTATGGAACATTTTATTTCCAAAATGGATTGAGGTCAGACAGAAATACCACAAGGCATGCTGAATCTCTGAATGTGAAAGGTTTGCAGTGTGTGCTGTGGGCACTGGAGTCACTAATATGTATGAAAGTCCATGGGACTCTTTCACCATGTAATACATTACAACGTCTGAAAAATCAATGTCCTAGGGCACAGAGAGATGAATACAGAGCTTTTCAATTATCTTTTTTTTTCCCTAAAAATATTTCTCTCCTCAAACAGATTCAAAGGCAATATGATATTGTTTTCATTTTTGTTAAGAAGATGTTGAGTCTATGCAAGGATCTCACCCGGTTCAATCCCACTGGGTAATGGCCCACTGGGCAGAAGACTGTATAGACCCTGAAAACACAGTAGGTTAATAAAACTCTCCCCGAGAGCTCAATGAATGAGGATGAGATATCTTCAGCAATTGACTTGTCTGTTTAACAGTCTGGCTGCACCCAATTTCTTTCAGATTGACATTGTCTTTTCCTTTCTTTTCTTTTTTTTCTTTTAAGCCAATGTCTTCTGTCAGTAAGTACACGGATCACGGTATTGTTTTAAAATAAAAATTTCCTGTCACACTCACATCTGGGGAAATATAACAGAAGCAATCCAAAAATCCTTGCTTTTTCATATTTCAGTCAAATAAGAAACCAGAGTTAGTTTAATACAACAGCAGAAACCTAACTTTCAATCTCAATTGCCCAAAAGGCACAGGGTCACCTGGTACCTTTGAAGAAAAACAGGCCTGCACATAAATGATGTGATCCCAAGAGTAAACTTGAACACTTCCAAACTTCTTGGGAGGGCAGAAGGGAGTATTTTAGTGGGATTCATTCTGTGTTTTGGAATAGGTATATTCTACCTATACCTAAAGCACTCTCTACTAGTGTTAACAAGGTGTGAAAAGAAGGCTTGCTGGCCTTGTTACAGTGGCAAAGCCCTTTCTCCAAACCAAATTTTACACAAAAGGCCAATAAATAATAAAACCAAAAGCAAAGTGTCTCTGTAGCAATGGGTACGCAAGTGTGTTGGGGGCCAGAGAAGGAAGAGACGATGAAGGCTGGAGTCTAAATAGTGCTAGTCCATAGGAGGTCCTTGATAAATATTTGTTAAAAGAATAAATGGCTTATCTTTTCAGGAAAGGAAAGACTGGATTGCTCTAAAGTCCCATAGTGTGTTTACCTCAAATAGACTCAGCCCGTCCATTCCTCTGGTGGCCTATTATGGCATTTTCCTCTATTCCTGGTCTCAGTAAGAAGGCCCCTATAACCAGGGGATGCCTCAGGTGCCTGAGCCCTGAGAAGGTGGGGATTTACTGAGCCTTTGATCCCTCCTGTTTCTTTGCTGATTCACATTGTCTTAAGTCCCTGGTACTTTCCAAATACAGTTCCACAGCTGCCTGGCACACTGACCTTCTGGCCACCCAATCCCTGCATCTACTGTTCCCTTGTCAGCAAATCTGTGCTCAACAGCTCAAGATTCTACTGAGAGGCTGCCTCTGTGTCAGATTTTACATTATTGCTGCAGTGAAATTAAATGCAATTTTTTAAGCTACAAAGAGTTAAGATTCTTCCCTAAAACACTAGGGTACTTGATATGCTACATTTATTTTCAAGGACACAGGATTCTTAATATCCACTCTTTCATTGATTCATTCAACAAAAATTTATTGAGTGCCTACTCTATGGGAAGCACTGCCCTTGACATTGGGATATCACAATGAATAAGACTGATAAATTCTCTTCCTCCATGGCAGTAACATTCCAGTGTGAGAAGTCAAACATATAAACAAATAAAGGAACATGAAAAAGTAAAGAAAGAACACAAGATAGTGATGAGTGTGCTGAAGAAAATTAAATAGTGAGGGGATGGAGGTGAGGGGCCAGGATGAGGGACCATTTTAAATGGAATAACCAGGGAAGTTCTACCTGAGGAGGTAACATCTGAGCTCAGTGAGACTTGACTTTTGAGAGCATGTTCCTTTGAGATGTCAGTTTATAACTTTCACCAGGAAATGCCAAAAATATGAAAGAAGTACATATAATTTTGTCTGCATTTATGTGGTTTAGGTTCCACTAAAAGCTGAGCTTCATGGCAAGGAGCCACATACATTTCTAGTTGGGTATGAGGAGTCTTATTAGACAAATATTTATTTCATGAAACTGGGTAAAATGCTCCAGATGGTATCTAGGCATTTGCATTGAGCTTCATGTCAAATTAATAATCATTAATTAAGGTTTAGATTACTCAGAATAACCTGGATTGAACAAAGATAAATAAGTCGTCAGGCCAGTCCTTACTCCCTGTAAAACCTTCAAGCAGACAAAGTTTGGCCTTGAGGCTGCTCTATTCTCCTTCTAGCATTCTCTTTTTATCATATTCACCACCAATGTACCCAGAGTCTTCATACTTTACAGTTTAGCAATTCTGGCCTTAACCAAGTAATTGAAAGGATCTGCCCTAAAAAGAGTCTGAAGAACCCTCCTTTTAACCTAAAAGCAATTTCACCCGATGATCTGTTTTAAATTGGGTAAACCATCCATCACAAAGTTCTTGAGACCAATTTAAGAATTCAACAAAATTTCTTGTGCCTAATAACACCCTTGCTCTGCTGCAGAGGAAAGCTACAAAGATAATATGTGAAATAGAGCGATTCTGAAATCTTTGCATTTTCTGATTTGTGTTATGGTATAATACAATGGAAGAATTGCTTCTGACCCTGTCAAGTGGAACCTCAAGGACAAAGATTTTATCGTTTCTTTTCCTGGAAAATTGATGTAAAGATTCAATTTACTTTGGAGTGTCCAAGTGATTCAGCAACTAAGAAAAAAAAAAGATTGATTTTTTTTTCATATAGATGTTAGGTAATTAAGTTCTAATTTGATAAAAGACCTGATCAAAACATGGTGACCATTCTGAAACGTTCCTCGGTGCCAAACAATTACTTGTGATGCTTTTAGAAAGAAAAATGCTCAAGTACATTTCCTTTATGTAAGTCAGGTGTTGTGTTTCCATACTAATGCTCCCACCCTTATTTTGAAAAAGGAATTATAAATCTAGTGTTTGTACCCGCCTCTCATGTTTCTACGTATTTTGAGCTCGCCACATATAGTCTTATATTGTGGTTTTTGGGTGAAGAGCTATGTAGCAAATGCTATTGGTGCCCTCCCAGATCCCTTCAAAATCATAGTTTCTGAAAAGTCCAAGGGCTTCCTGTTGCAAGCACCTGTGATTGCTGAGAGCATCTCTGGCCCCAGAGCATGCCTGGACTGCACATGGTGCTGGATGGAAATGCTATGGAATTAACTCCCCAGCAACAGCCCTTGGCCAATGACAAAAAGGCAAGGGTTGAAAAATACCCCAGTTTGTTTTCCCCTTGGGGAGACAACTCAGAGGCATTCCCTATGTCATCTTCCAGAGACCCCCCCCAAGTGGGACAGAGTCCCAGCTGCCTACTGCTGTGATGTGTTCATTAATGTATCCTCTAATGGCATTCCCTTCCTGCCCCGTTTTCCATCTCTACTCCCTTACCAGTGCTTCTTGGGATAGCCTCCGAAATAAGCTACTTGCATTCAAATCCTTGCCTCAGAGTCTCTCGAGAATTACAACCTAAAGTAATCTACATCTTAAATATGCAAACAGACTATTAATGCTAAAGAATAGGCCCAAAACAGACCTTTTTTTGTGCGTTTCTTAAAACAATGTAGTACTTTGTACATAATATGTGTCATACATAATGATGAAGAAAGCATCTAACAACAACTGAACACATCTATGTCATGCACTGTATCAAACTTTATATCCTATTGACTTTCTCAACAGCCTTGTGAGGTGGATACTATTGAAGGAATAGACTATCTGGTTCACTGTTGAGCCTTAGCTCTTTGCATTCATTAAATACCTGTTGCCTAAATCCCATTTTACAGATGATGTAACAGTGACTTAGAAAAGTAAGTTACTTGGGGTGCTTGGGTGGCTCAGTCAATTAAGCACCTGACTCTTAGCCTTGGCTCAGGTCACGATCTCACAGTTTGTGAGTTCAAACTCATATTGGACTCCATGCTGACCGTGTGGAGCCTGTTTGGGACTCTCTGTCTCCTTTCTCTGTCCCCAACCCCTCTCTCAAAACAAAGAAAAGAAAAGAAAAGAGAAAAGAAAAGAAAAGAAAAGAAAAGAAAAGAAAAGAAAAGAAACGAAAAGAGAAAAGAAAAGAAAGGTAAGTAACTTGCCGATGGTTCTGTAGCTGTAAACTGCAGAGATGATTCCAGAGTTCAAGCCCTTAATGCCACGCTATCCTAGAGGATGGCCTAGATGAGGAAGAGGACTAAGGAGTCCAGTTAATAAATATTTATTTGCTCTAGGCTTGCAGAGAGATTAAGTTATATGTGGGGTTGCTAACATCGTTGTCACACACATAAAATCTGCATTTCTTGTATCTTCATTTATTGATTATAGTGGTCATAATCTTTCTGGCTGCCTGTATCCTTCCCTACTCTTTCTCCTGGTGTCTTCTGAATAAGCAAATTCATGCGTCTGTCCTTTTATATGTATGGTAAGAGTATTGCAACATTCAATTTGGTGATTAACGTGTGTCACAATCCCTTGACCAATAGCCATTTCTCAGGTCAAAAGTTAGAAAGGCAAAATAACTAGCCTGCCTATGCTAGGTGAAGAAGTGAGTGGCTCCCTTTTATCATCATCATCATCATTATCATGAAAAAAAAAAGAAACTAATATGGAGGGAAGCGGGTAGAGGTGATATTAGTGGCAATATTTATTTTCTGCCTCAAAATAAATTAGGAACATTTAGTACGTCAAGAAAAAAAATTCTTTTCAGTTGCTAATGCATATTTTTGAGCTATCTATACCTTTCTTTAATAAGTGAATGATGTTGCTAGCCCATCAACTGGAAACCTATTTGTTTTTGGACTCTTGACTTGAATTTTGTTTGAAAACACAGCACAATAAAATTGCTAATTAAACATGTAAAGACAACAAAACAATTTAAATGATGTATCTAAAAACAATTATAAATTGCACAGGTGAATGAGCAATTAAAAAAATAAGCTAAACTTAAAGTGATCTATAGAACAGGTCTTAGTGGTTATTAAAATAATGCCCCTAAAGTCCTATGACTTTTAATAAAAACACTCCCTAGAAAAATAAATGCTAAATCAATTTCTCTTCAAATATTTAAAATGTTAAAGGTTAATCTATTTGGGTGAACTAGCCATGACAAACTGACATGCTGTAAATAATAAACGACCTCTAATAATAAGAACTGTAACTACATTACATAATAGCAATATTTAAATTATGGCTCAGAGCCACAATGCATGCTCTAGGCAATTCGCTACAGGAGGAAGAAGTGCAATGGTAACTCGTACTATCGACTTCCGTTACCCAAGATTTTGTAGAGGAGCACGTGAGTGAGAGTCTTTGGAAAGCTTTTAAAGTCTGTTTCTTGAGCATCCCATCTGTCCAATAGCTAAGAACAATCGCTTCCTTTTATATAAAAGATTATGAACCAAATGTGGAAACCAAAACATACAGAAAAGAATTTCTCCAGTTAATAAGTTCTCATAAGACTTTAACTGTAAACACACAATGATTCTCTAGTAAATAAAACTCGATATAAAAGAGCATTTTATCTATCACAAGGTTATATTTTTCACTAACATAGTAATTTTCTTCTGAAGAAAAGGTTCTTTAACTTTACATAAGCGTTCTTTATAAGGGACCAAAACTTACAATAAAAAAAAATTATAAGAAATTAACACCCAACATACGCCACCTTTTCTCTTGAAACTTACTGATTGGTATTCTACACGTCTTCCAAGAAGTTAAGGAGCAAGAATGAAGGAGGTGGCACGCTGCTTTTTTTCATATCATGTTAGCAATTACTCTTTTAAATTCACCTGTTCTTATAACTGACCTCATTTGGCACTTAGATATCAAGTATCCAAATATTTTAAGGATGGCAAACAATATTATAAAATGACTAATTTCTTACCATTCATCCTCAGAGCCTTTAAACACATTAAGGTTACCCTGGGAAAAGAAATTCTGGGACAGTTCCTCTCAACCATGACAAAGGAAATTCTAAATAATAATTAATATGAGAAAATATGACTGCTCTGTGAGCACTGGTGTAGGAAACGTGGGTGTATCTTAAAGTCTGGTAAAGAGAAGCAGCGTGCAGAAACACATAAAGAGAAAATAGGGCTCCTATGGGGACTGTTGAAGCTCGAAGGAAAGCTTTTCACTAAGATTAAAGAGGTAGTGGGAGAAAAAAAGCCTTTGACTAGCTTTGCAGGAAAATACATATACAGTAGCAATCCATCACATCCTTAGTTGTGAAACATTTATTCTTTTAAACCTTTATTTACTTAAGAGAGTTTGGCTGTAGGATTTGTTCTAAGAGACAAAAAGCTACTTTGATTTTTTAAACAAGTCAGCAAAGATGACCTCCCAAAATGTGTGCTAGATATTCCTTTTGAAGAAGCTATATTGCATTTAAAAATAAAATTACATTTTAATTTTACGTACAGAAACTCAACAATTACTTCTTTTTCTTAAAGGATCTTATATGCTTGGGCTTAAGGAAGGCATACACTTTGCATATTTCATTCACTGCTCAATAGCTTCAAATTTTTACTTTATGGGAAGGACAGTGTCTAAAGAGAAGGAGGTAGTGGTTTTAACTGGATTAATACCTAACATATTATTACTATGTGAGCAAAAGGCATGTATCCCTAATCTTCCGAATAAAGTTATTTCATCTGTTATTTAGCTGTAGGCCTGCCTATGATTATACAATCATCACTGTAAGTGCATGCAGCCGTTTGTAGAAGACGTGCTCTTAAAACAGAAGTTATGTATTTCCTAATTACCTCTCTGGAAGAAGAATTTCTTGCTAAAGCAGATTTCCTCCCCCCCCCCCAAATGCACACTGACACCAGAAAAAAAGAAAACAATCTCCTTGTGCAGGAGTGAATAATCTAAGGCTCTCCATCTCGTGCACTGCCATTTTACCATTTACCTTTCTTTACATAGTTCAGTAGAGGGGAAATAACACAAGGCAATGAAAGGTGAAATCTCTCTCCACCTCAAAGGAACTTGCCATATTGGTGGTGAAAAGAAACTCACTGTCAATATTGAAAACTGTGAAGACTAAACAGACACAATAAGAAAAGTCTTCAGAAAAGAATTTATTTTTAAATGGCTTGTCTTTTATTTCCTTTGAGGTAGGGTGGAGGATATGGAGTCAAGAGCTTTTGAAAGCCTAAATCTAATTATTCTGTGGTTTCCGATTTTTCCTGATGCTTCTTTTCCTACTCTAGTCTCATTACTTAAAATGAGCTGCATTTGTTTGGCATTATTAAATCTGATAAATTAACCTAAATGCTATAAAATTACTTTTACTACTACTTAATGGAAAAACGTATTAAATTATTATGAAAACAACATTTTAACTATGATGGGTATGTAAGTGTATGCTAGTAAAAGTGAAAATATTTTAAATACGTATTTTTTTCTTATTTTTAGAGATTCTAAACACTGTACCAGATTTTCTTGGATTTTACTCTCAATCTAAAATGTTGATTTATTAAAAATATGGACATGGCATAAGAGGCAAAAATAGGAGTTGGAATCATACCTATGAAACACAATGGCTCCAAGAAACATTTGCTGATACAATTAGAGGACTACATAATGCTTACAGATCTCTGTGGGAGGAATCAAAGGGAGAAAGGCTCACTCCATCTCCTCCCCCATCAGTGTACGCAAAGGCAAAATGTTTTTGTTATGACTTCCCCAAAGAGGATGCAGCATAGGGTGGAAAAGGAATGGGAGCTAGCAGCTGTGAAATTTTCTTTCCCCATTTCCTTACATTTCTACACCTATTTAGTCTGGATTTTATATATATCCTTTCTGAAAATAATACTCTTAAAAACTTCATGTACTTTCCATCAGCAAAATCCATTTATTCTGCCTCTAAAATATACTTTGAATCTCTTCACTTTTGTCCATCTCTATGCTTACCATCATTTCTCCTTAGACCACAGCAAGAGTGGCCAAACTGGTCATTTTTCCACCACCACCCTCCATTAATTCTGTACACAGTAGCCAAAGAAAACTTTGTAAACAGTATTTCTGATAGCACTGCTTTGCATAATACTCTTCAATGGCTTCTCATTGCATTTAGAATAAAACCCAAGCACACTGCCACTGCCTATATAGGATAGTCCACCTACCTATCTGACTTCCTCTGTACATTGTCCCTATTATCTGGGTTGTGTTGGAATTCTGTCAGTTCCTTCAACTCACACCTTCTCTCCCTCTGCAGGGCCTCTGTGGCTATTGTTTCCTTAGTTTCTTTATCCTGCCCCTTTCTCATCTTGGGGTTTAGATATTTCCTTCTAAGAGTAGTCTTCTCTGATAATTCTGTCAGGTTGGACCCCCACCCTGTTCTTTTGTGTAACAGAGTCCTGTAAATTTCCTTAAGAACAATTTTGTTAATTGGTTTGTTCATGTTGTTATGGACCACTCTCCAACCAGTATACAAATGCCAAGTGTTGGGCAGGATTATGTGTGCTTATTCTAGGCTGCAGCCGAGTGGCTAGGAGAGCACCTGGCATTGCACTCAATAATCACTTGTTAAATGAATAAACACAAGAGAAAAAACTGAGGTGAAGAGGAGATCCAGCAGCATCCTAGTGTTGTTTTATATTTCACTTCACTGTGTTACCTGTTTATATGAAACTGTGACCTACAGTTCAAACTGTTACTGCAAGCTTATCTATAAAAGGTGAATGATTTTAGAAATTCACACCTTACTAATAAATACTGGAAAGTTATATCCTTTTTTTTAAAAAAAGCTTTATTTACACTAGTTTGTCAATAATTCCTACCTTGACATTTCCTATTGATTGTTAAGCATCTTTTGGAATTTAGCGCTATCACTTTTTCATGCTGAGTAAAAAGTAAATAAGGGCATTTCTCCTTGGGGCTATATATACAGCCCATGTGGCTAGCCTTTGTGAACCGCCACTTGTGGTTGAGCTGAGCAGTTAGTTGAACTGAACCAAACAGTAAAACTAAGTGATGGATACTTCTGAGACTCCCAGTTGCACATCTAAGCAGACCAGGCAGTAGGGTTAGCCTCAAGTAGAGCCACTTGATCCTGCTTTTGCTATGAAATATGTAAGAAGCCAAGACCTCTTTAATATTTTTGAGCTATTCAAGTTAAAGAGAATTTTTTTAGTTGAGTAATTTAAACAGGTATCTTTCTATTTTATTCTTACTCCTTCCAAACATGACTTCATTATGACACTTCTAGTTTAAAATAGACAGAATCTCTAGACCAATATGTTTAGTTAATTTCTGTGAAAATATAAAGGCATCTGAGGCATGGAATTCTAGATAAATATTTACCCATGTGCTCACTCCATGTGATAGGTCATATGTTTACATTTTACATTCATTATAAACATAAATTTAAATCAAGCATTTATCAATGCCAATATCACTAGAGTAATTATCACTTAGTGTTACACTAATTTCTTTCTGTGTCTATCTATATTCTTGATATACAGGTGCCTCTCAAATTAATGAGCCTCACAATCACTGAATAACTTGTTTAAAAGTGCATCTTCCTGGGTCCTACCTACAGATTATGAATCAGTAAGTCTGGGGTGGGGTCCAGGGATCTGCATTTTTAACCAATTTGGCAGGTGATGTGGATGCTGATGGAAAGAGGCACACATGCTCAAAGCCACCGGTCTAGTCTTTCCTCCTTTGCAGAAGGATTTTTATCTAGCACTTTTTAATGTCTCCTTCAGCACTTTGCACATTACCTGGCATCTCATGGGCATCAATAAATTTTCACTGAATGAACTAACTGTTCATGAGAATAGAAAGTTTATTATATGATTTTATGAAACAACTAATGGAATATTTTCATTGGTATAATATATCTTTTGAATAGTAATATTGGCAAATACTAGTTTTGGGGGGGGGAAAGAGCTACATTTAAGGAATACATTTATGTTTAAAACTTTCTAAGAATACAACGAAACTGGATATTTTAATGACCTGCATGTGGCTAGCAGCAGGTGGAATTACTGCGAAGAATAGGAAAGCACTTTCTCCTACTTGATCTATTTTATGCAATTCCATTAAGCGGCTTGAAATAAAGTGCTGACTGTTGTCTACTGAACTCTCAACCCCAAATATATTTAATAAAACAAATTTGATTTGTTTTAAAAGCATTATCGTATCTCAAGTCATTGAACTAAGACAGTCTTTTTTCTCCTTTAGCATATGGCGAAAAGATTTTTAAGAATCAAAGACAATCCTAAAATATTCGAATTGAACATGATTTATTTCAAAATAAGACAGTCTTTTTTCTTCTTTAGCATATGGTGAAAAGATTTTTAAGAATCAAAGACAATCTCAAAATATTCAAATTGAACATGATTTATTTCAAAATAAGAGATATCTGTTAAGTTTAAAGAGAAACTGGAAAGAACAGCAAAGGGGGGGGGAACCCCAAAACTCTCTCTAAAACAGTGTTTAGAATCCAAATTACTCTAAGCCTGAAAAATCTATCACCACCAATAGTAAGGAGCCTGCTAAGAAGTACACAGGATGTCTAGTTCAATGTTGATTGTGGATATAAATAGGAATTCTAGAAATTGGGTATAAGGTTATGGTTATTATGAGAGCAAAAATGGAGACAGAGATGGTTTGAAAGGGGTAAATGAATAGTATCAGAAGACAGGAGGAGACAGATGTAAGGAAAGGACAGGATTTTGAATCAGAAGATACAAGTCTGAGATCCAGATAGATGACCTTAGCTGGATCACTTTAAAAGAAGTCTCAGTTTTCTTACTTAAGGTATGAAATAGTATGGAATTTACAGGCTTATTCTGAAGACACATATATACTGTTCTGCAGATTTCAAAGAGAAAAATTCTAGTGAATCATTCTTTGATTGTCACCCAATACATTAAATGAGAATTTTACATAAATTAAATGAATTATTTTCTTAATTTCAAAATAGTCAATATGACAGAATAAGCAGATGATCACATAACAGATAAGCAGATCACATGATATGGTAATATTTATTTTATTTTATTTTTTTATTTTATTTTATTTATTTATTTTTTTAATTTTTTTTTTCAACGTTTATTTATTTTTGGGACAGAGAGAGACAGAGCATGAACCGGGGAGGGGCAGAGAGAGAGGGAGACACAGAATCGGAAACAGGCTCCAGGCTCTGAGCCATCAGCCCAGAGCCTGACGCGGGGCTCGAACTCCCAGACCGCGAAATCGTGACCTGGCTGAAGTCGGACGCTTAACTGACTGCACCACCCAGGCGCCCCGATATGGTAATATTAAAAAAAAAATTTTAAATTATTATCCCTACGTCAAAATTATTGAAAATTTAGTCAAGCCTGAAAACTTTTTTTGAAGCAGGATAAACTTCACCAAAGGTGTTTTTTCTTTTTGAAGCTAGGTACATGCTCCCAATGTTAAAGATGGGGTGGGTTTTTTTGTTTGTTTTTACTTTCTTTCCTATTTTGTTTTCTTAATTTCATTTTCTTCTCATTCTTTCACTGTGTGCTCTTTATTTGCAGAGTGACTCTGGTTACCAGTTCTGAAACATGTCCCTTACTGGGGAGAGGTGGGTGGAGAGGCAGATTTCTAGCTGTCACCATGAGTGCATTTCAGATTGGGCCCTGACGGCAGGAGTCTAGGAGCTTGATTCTCTTACTATGTACTGTATTTCCTATAAAAGCACAGGAATGCATTTTGAACTACTGCCCTACTTACACACATTTTATCACATTTATGTACTTGCAGAAGTACATAAAGTCATGTTAAAAAGGTAGGTGCCAAATGTCACCCTAAAGCACAGTGCTCTCACGACTGGAAGTAAAATGGGTTCCAAAAATGTGGACTTCAAGTCAGGTAGCCTATGAAATGAATTGTTCTAAGGAGTTATTGTCATCTGTCTACAGTAAAGAATGGTCAGTAGAATAGTAAGATGATGTGTTTTGTTTTACTGTACTTTTTACACACAATATGCCATTTAAATAAAAAGTGGTATTTTTATATATTACTTAAATGTGTATTTCCTCACAGAAGATGCAAAGAATGCCTAGATTAGACTCTCTGGTTGTTATGTGTGAATAGCTGCCTTCAAAAATCAAGGACTCTGAGGAATTGATTTGAAAGTAATTGCTGTCCTTTTTACGTTAGCAGGAGACTATAGAAAAGGTATATAAATATTACTGACTTGCCTTAGCTTCTCTGAAAAACCATACTAAAGCAAACAAAACAATGCTCTTGATTCTCAAAACAACTTTAAAATAAAAGGCACACACACACACACACACACACACACACACAGGCAGACTCCTCTCAAAAGTGTTGTCAGCGTTAACAGAATACTTTTCACAGTGATTGTTAGGAGTCTTCAAGAAAGAAGGTAAATGAGCTTTCAGGGTTTACCTTAAAAATATTTTATACTCTAGTGTTTTAGAAGTAATGATGAGACAAAAGCTTTATAAAGTAGAATTACATCATTTTTTTTCTTAGACACTTTTACAAAAGGTAAGCATGTTAGCTGGCATGAAAGGCCACTTTCCTTCTACTAACCCAAAAAGGAATGTTAGGTAACACATATGAATAGAAATGCCACCACTAGTTTGCCCAACAGGTTCACAAGATCTCACTCTACAAATAAGTCAGAGCAGGGGAAGAAGCAAAGGAGGGGAAGCTAAGATTCTATCACCATAGCAACCTGAGAGGGTGGGGAAAGGCAGGGAAGCACATGCTACCTGCTAATCAATTAGGAGAATTGTTGGCAAGCTCAAGAAATCCTGGAGAATCTGAGCAGTGCGGTAGAGACTGCTATAGATAAGAGTCAAGTAACACAGGAACTTAATTGGGAATTCTCTTTTCAACTTATAACATGCTACCATATTGTTAACACTCAGATATTAATAATACTATATTTCATACCAGCCACTTTACTATACGCCATCTGTTCCCAAGAAATCTTATTTCTTTATGTTATTACTAGAAGTATGATAGCCATAAAAAAGTTGTGCTGATAATTTCCTTTTAGTTTGCATTAAATTGCACTATTAGATGAGTTTGAAAATGAACTTGATTTTTCAAATGCAGTTTCTCACCAAGGCATCCTGTAGCTTTGACGTTTACATCACTGTCTATTTTATATTCTCAAATCTGCACAAATTCTTAATAGCTTAAGAAGTCAAAGTATAAATTCCTTCCTAAGATTTATTTGTTTCGTGTGGCAAGATTATTCAACTTACTGTTGAGTGGGGTCAAAAAAGCTTGTAAGTCACTTAATTTACTATTTATTTTTTCTAAAATTATTCCCAATGGCTGAGAATCCTCTTAAGTTTGCTACTTTTCTTTTGCCTTCTGGCTAAGTATTCCTCCTCCCCTTCCTTGTGTCATCTTCTACTTTGGCAGATCTAACAAGTATTCTTTTGTCCTACTTTTCTTGAATTCAAAACTGTTGATGACTCTACATTAGAAAGATGACTGATGTGTTACACAAAGGCCCCTATGTAGGTGAAGTCTGGAGATGTGCTAAGCAGCCCATTATTTTCACAGTACAGTGATCTGCTTGTGGAATTTTCAGAAAACATTTCCAAGGGACAAGACATCAGAGCCTCCACTCCTGTTTTATATTGACTTTTGACCTAACATTGGACCAGTAAATCCCACGTGTAAATATGAGGCTGGGTGGCAAGACTACTTTCCTAAATATTTACATTGGTAAACCCTGCAGGTTATAAATTACAACAGAAACAAGATGATCAGCTTTATCCACCATGAACTTGTCTTCAGCACTTACTTTTTTATATTATATTAAGCAGGTTGGCAAGAGTTTAACTAGCAGTTAAAGAAACTCAAAGAGGAAAAGAATTAAACAATTCATCACTGAAAATAACCATGGATAAGAAAATGGCTGAGAATAAAACCACAATGGCCAATGTCAGCATAGGAAAGTGTTTCCTGAATTAAAAAAAAAAGTCAAGATAAAACTTGAGTAACAAATCTTATTATTAAGCAAAAATTCTATATTCTCATTTGTAAACACAAAAGGGTATGAATTAACTTAGTGATAAAAACATATTATAGGATGCATGTGAAACATCCAATAATCATCTGAACATAAATAGGCTGAGATGCTCAGTCACCAACTGGTGAAGCAGGGATGCAAATCAGCCCGTCTTATTCAATCTATTGTGTGCAGTGATTCTCTGAGAGTAGAATAAAGGGCTCAAAAGCCTGTGTTAGACTGATTTTTGTCTTCTGGGAAACACCACTTAACAGCTCGGTATATCATTAAAAGCCCGTGAGATAGTCATTCAAGGGCTGCTGCTGTAGGCTGACATGGGAGCTTTCAAAATGCGTACAGAGAAAGACAGCTCATGGTTATAGGTCTTTCTGCAGAATAAGTCCAGTGGCCAAAACACTGAAAAGCTTACTGAACTCCAATATCATTTCTTGTCTGTCCCTCCAAATCATGAGATGGACTTTTGTCATCACACAAAAATAATGTAAGCTTCTTGAAGGTAGAAACTGTGCCTGTATTTCTTTCTATCCTGTGGCACCTTGTATGTTTCTAGGTGAATGGAAGATGTGCAATACATAGATGCTGAATTGAATTCCACCATAAGATCACGTACTTGTCCCCATCAGCAGAACCCCACATACCGCTCACTGCCAATATTGAGATTACAGGGGTCACCGGCAGCACTCTGCCTAATGGTGTGCTGACTGACAGAGTAGAAAATCAAATCAAGAAGGCCAGCATGACCTTTGTGTCAGGCAGACAGGGAGCGCACTCACTGTAGCAACAGGGTCAAGATCAAAGTGACGAATGTCCAACCTTCTACTACGTGGCTAGAGACCTGAACTGACCACATCGGATTATCTGCGCAATTTCATCAGCATCACCTATGAGTAATACTTAAGCTCCTAGTAAGCAATGAGAGAGAAGCACAAATATCACATTCCCAGACTGCAACAAATTTACCAGCTTGAAGAAGTGCACTTGACAACAGGCTTCTTGTGGATTATGCAAGCCTGCCGATTAGACATGAAAACAACTGCTTTATGGTGACCTGAAATGGGATTAACGTAAGCTGGACGAGTGTTAGAAATTCTTTAAAGAACCCAGTGAAGTACCATTCAAAATGATACAGCCTCACTGTTAAAAAAAAAAAAAAAAAATCCTGGGAAAACAGGGAAGATGAGATGAATCTGGTTACCAGTAATCAAGAAATGGGACAGCTCACACTGAGAAAAACTGTGGGAAAACATGGTCCTAGCCATCAAAGTCACTAGTTTCTGTGAATCTAGGGTGACAAGGGTTATTAGTCACTTCTCTGTCTTTTAGCCACATCAATTGTCACGAATGGTAGTCAGAAGCAGTAGCATTATCTTTAAACACTAAGGATATAAATAAATACACTGTATGTAAACATACGTCCAAACAATTTCAGCTATTGAAAAGCTCCTTTAATTCTAAGAGAGATAGTCATGTCAGTAGGTAACTAAGGCACTGCAATTTACATCTGCTTAGTGGTGATATATTAGTCTAATTTCCAGAGGGCTTCCAACTTGATTTTCTCCATATGTTACCCATATGTTATATTACCATAAACATGTCTTCTGGAAAACAGCCATATGCTTCACTTTTATACCTGAATAATAGTGGCCCTTTTTTATCCTTTGGTTGTTATCTCTTCTGTGGATTCTGAAATATTTACAGGAATTAAATTTGAAAAGAATTGTTTTAAAATCAGTTCAAAGTAATCCCTATTATTCACAATACTGCTTTTCTAGGACCTAGGAACTTCTTTCTATAATAATAAAATCCCCACGCTTGAGTATCAAGGTAGTATTATTGTTTAAATTTGGGTCAAAGAAACCTTAGCATGAATTTCAATATATCATCCCAACCAATATTCCTAAGTATACTCTAAAAGTAGAGGATTTTCTCCTACTGACGAATGAGTCATGGATAATTATCATCAATCATCTGCATCAATCTCATGAGATTAACAACAGTTTATAGTTACTGAGTACAGATGACAGACCAAGTATTGTGCTATGGAACATAATACGTCATTTTTATTTTACCTACAAGTAAAATGTAGTAAAAAATGTAGTAATGATGTTTATAACTACATTATTTAAGGTTGAACTCACTGTAATTTTCAGTCATCACAATGGTGATTTTGCATATATATCAGACCCTGATAATCCTCATGCTTCTAGGGCATGCAACATGAGAAAGAGTAAATAAATGATCTGATTCTTTGATTACTCTCTGTCTTTGTTCCCCATCCTCTTCTTCTTCTAACCTTCTAACTACTAGAATCTCCAGTCTCAGACCAGGGATCAGGAAGGGCTGTGATGATCTGATTTCAATAAATGCCTCTGGGCAGATGACTGTAGCCATAAAGTATCAGTGTGTATACAATTTTTTATTTCTGACTTAGAGTCAGAAATTCATAGTCAGTGTCTACCCTTGGTAGATTCTCATTATTTCATGTCAGTTTGGGGGAGAGGGGTTACCCTGTTTCCAGTATTTCCTAAATAATTCTGTTCATATGTAATCTCAGTTGTTTCACTCTCTTGCTATAGCATATCCTTTACAAATCCAGGATCCTCTGTTTGTCTTTCAAAGTATCCTATCAAGGGCCTGGCTCAGTTGGTAGAGCATGCGACTCTTGACCTCAGGGTCCTGAGTTCAAGCCCTAAAAACTCACAAAGTATTCTAACAGTCGATTCCATGGAGCTCTGTCTACTCTTTTCTCCAAGCCAGCCAATAAGACCTTGAAAGAAAGGGCAAGAGGGTTCAACCAACCTACACCAGATGAATCCAAACTTCACAGACCACGTTTCACCTGTTTCCTGCTCTATCACTATCCCACATAGTACTTACAGTTACATCCATATGGAAATCAATGAGGAGGCAGTAAGAATAATACCAGTGAATATTTAATGCTTACCATGCACTAGGTACTATACTAGCCACTTTATAAATAGTATCCCATTTAATTCTCACAAGCTTAAGTAGTAAATAATATTATTCCCACTTAATGAATAATGAAATTGAGGCTCAGAAATATTAAATAACTTGCACAAGGTTACAAAGCTAGTATGTGGCAGGGTTATCACTTGAACCCAGGCTGTCTGACTCTGGAACCCATGCTATTGCTCCCCATGAGTTTTAGAATAAATTTCATTTATTCATAGGTTGAGTACTCATTATGTTCTAGGCCCTGTATAATAGTACAAAGAATAGTAAAACATGGACCCAATCCTCAGTAACCTCAGTGTTTTAGAGGAGGGGAGCATATAGATAAATAGTGATACATCAGACAACTGAGTGCCTGCAAGGTGATAAGGATACACAGTGCAGAGGGAAGAAAACCTCACCCAAGAGAACCAGAAAAGGCTTGCTAAGTAAGGGTGCTGATGCCTAAGAGGCATCTTAAGAAATGGGAAAACTTTGTTGGGCAATGATAGGGTCTCTTCTCCAAAATATTTTTAACACATGGAGATGGAGGTAGGACCGCCTATTTGAGAAAACGGAGTATAACTGTGGTAATCATTTCACAATATATGTAAGTTAAATCATTATGCTGTACACCATATACTTATATAGTGTTGTATGTCAATTACACCTAAATAGAACCGGAAAAAAGTGGTGTAGTTAGAGGGTGTATACAGCAGACTAGCATGAGCTTACTGGACAAGTAGCGAAGCCATTCTATGAAGGATCTTAAATACTAAGGAGTTAGGCTGTTTTCTGTTCACAAAAGTTATAAAGTGTAGAGGCGCGCAGTAGGATTTCCATTTTAAAAGGCAGTGGTTCACAAACCTGGCTGCATATTAGAATCATCAGGGGATCTTTCAAAGAACTACTGGAGCCCGACTTCACTCCCAAAGAATCGAATTCTAAGGATATGGGGCAGGACCTGGGCATCAGTATTTTAAAAAGCTCCCTAGGTGATTCAAATATGCAGGCTAGGCTGAGAATCATGTTTCTTGGCTTCCAGTGTCTAATTTATAAAAAAATTGACTTTCATTAAATATTCGCCACACCAGCAGCAAAACATAACCACCAATCCAGAAGATTCCACCTAAGATACAAATCTAAACAATGTCTCACAAAATTGTTGCTAAATAAAGTGAAAATTAAAAACAAAACACTTCTGCTTGTGATTGCATGCTGAAGGTAAGGGTCCGCTGGCAAGATGTGGGCCAGAATGTGTTAAGTTATAGCACTAGATGAGGAAACGGTGTGGAAAAGCCATGACATTTAAGGGGTACAAAGAAAATCAAATGCTCATCTTAAAAACCTTTTCCTCAAATCTCCTACCAACGTATCTTGGGTAAAAATAGGTAAAAATCCTTTTTATCTTTACATTATTCTATGGAATCATGGCTAAGCTCTGCCATGGCAATTGCAGAACACTCTCAACTGAGTTATGTAATGGAAGTACCTGCAGCAGTGAAAGTTATTCTAGTTCTTGGGTAGAATGATAGATGCTCCAGAGTTTCCTCCAATGTGAAGCCACCAGGGACCTAGTTGCAAGCATGCGTTTTTATAGATACCTCAGCTAATGTAAAAGTCCTAATGCAAACTTTAGTGCTTGGGAACATTAAGTAGGTTTGGGATGCTTCCCCAGAGAGTTTTAGTTCCATTAACACAAGACTTGGTGGCTGAGCATGGATGTAATCCTGATCCCATGTTAGAGATAGAGAAAGAGAAATTCTTCACTGTCTTCAACTTAGCACTCACATTTCAAAAGATAAGAAGAACCTTTCAGTGTCAACAGAACTAAAGATTCAAGTGGAACCTAATTTAGCATCTTGCACACACCCTTTCCCCCAAAAGAGCTCAAGTGGCAGAATATAGCTCAACTATTTCAACTGTAAGAAGAGAAGAAGAGAGATTTTTTAGGCCTTATTCAGAGACTGTCATGACTGAAAGTTCTGTTGTTGAACTACTGTCCCTTAGTGGTTCTGACAGCCGGCTCTCAAGTGGCAAAAGGATGCATCTCCTTGTGAAAATGTCTGTTGCCAACTTAGAGATGCCATGATGGTCACTGCCCATAGAAGTCCACTGTACACAGATGTTCCCATGTGGAATTTTCTACCTCTTGGCATAAGGCTAAAGTAGCAATACCAGCAAATATGCTGAGCTTGCATAATTGTCCACAGGGTGTCTAACATTCCCTCACTAGGCCTTTCCCTACCACCATGGTCCATCAAATCATATAAAGCAGGCTCTAAAAAAACAAAAACAAAAGCCCAAACCACGACTGTTCTCCTGGAGAGTTCAAAAAAGAGGTGACGGGATCTCCACGGACATTTAAGGCTTCCCAGAGATAGATCCCACCATTATTTTCACCTCAATACCAGCCCCTCTCCATTCCAGACCACCACCAGTTCTGCCAAGTATTTCTGCAACATTTACTCAGTCATCCCTTTTTCTCCATCCAGTCTTTTTTTTCCGTTTCCTTTCTTCCCCCGCCCCCCCCCCCAATCCAGCCCAATCATTCTAGGTGAACTTCCCATCTCTGCTACATCCTCTCTTCAATCTGTCTCCTATTCAGTGGTCAGGAAACTATGACCAAGGGCTGGCTCCTGCCTTCTGCCTGTTGCTGTATATGAAGTTTAATCAGAACACAGCCACACTCATTCATTTATGTATTCTCTATGGCTGCTTTCATGCTACAGTGGAGACAGAGACCACGTGGCTCACAAAACCTAAATTATTTACAATCTGGCCCTTTATAGAAAAAGTTCACTATTGCCAGGATGAGTTTGATTAAAAGTATAAATCTGATCACACTGCTTCCATGCTTAAAAGATTTTTGTGGCTACATTTGGTAGTGAGGGACCAAACTGTAGTTGCCAAATACAGTATTTCTGGCCCACTAAATAAACTCCTGATCTTGAAGGTGACTTGCACATACGCATCTTCTTTATTTCCTAACACTTAACATATTGTTCTATTCGCATTCATCTCTTGGTATTTCATTCATGCATCTATCTACAGATACGGTTGCCTAGCTAAGTTATAAGAAATTGGCTTAAACTTAACAGGATTAAACTTTCAAATGAACATAATGAAGATTTTACGCTGCTATTTATATTGAGGCTACTGTTATTTCAAAATAGTTTGAGAATTTCTCCTAGATGCCTGCCTTCAGAATCCCTTTATATTCATACAAGGAAAAGAATTTTAGGAGTTTGCAGTCATATCTCATTTTAAGTTAAATAAAAAGTCACTATCCAGCTTCATCACCAAGTTTATTCTAAATGAAATCTGACCTTAAAGGGAAAAATGTCTGCCAATGATGGTAGGTAATAAATAGTTTACAGCAGGCTTTAAATGCAATTTTAAAAAGGGACACTCTCAGGGCACCTGGGGGGCTCAGTAGGCTAAGCATCTGACTTCAGCTCAGGTCATGATCTCATGGTTCGTGAGTTCAAGCCCCACATCAGGCTCTGTGTGATCACATGGAGCCTGCCTGGGATTCTCTCTCTCCCTCTCTCTTTCTGTCTCTCTGTCTCTGTCTCTCTCCCTGTCCCTCCCCTGCTTGTGTTTCTGACTCTCTCAAAATAAATAAATAAACTTAAAAAAATTATTTAAAAAAATGGGGCACTCTCACAGTTTGTGAGTTTGAGCCCTGCATCGGGCTCACTGCTGTCAGCGCAGAGCCTGCTTCAGATCTTCTGTCCACTCCCCAACTTGTTCTCTCTCTGTCTCTCTGTCTCTCTCTCTCCCTTCCTCCCTCCCTCCCTCCCTCTCAAAAATAAATAAACATTTAAAAAAGAATGTAATTTAAAAAAGAGAAATTTCAAAAATATTTTCAGTGAAGGCAGCCATCTTGAAAGAAATACTTCTGTTAGGCTGTTAACTTTGATGGGAACACTCTGTGGTCCAGAACATATTTTTTGTTTAATGAAATGACACTGTGTAAAGGATGGAATACCCAATAAGTGGTTAGCTACATTTAAAAAAAAAAATTGGATTCAGGTAGATAACAGACCTAGGTATAAAAACAAATTACAACTTTTAGGAGAAAATGATCTTCCTAAATTTTGGATGGGGAAGGGCTCTAAAAGACAAAATAGAAGAAACAAAGCAAAAGATGATAAATTCAACTCCATTAAAACGAAAAACTTGTTCATGAAGATACCATACATAAACTCAAGTCAGAATGTAGATTTAAAGAAGGTATTTGCAAAGCATACAACTGACAAAAGATGAACATCTCGATGGCCTAAGAATGACTGTAAACCAGTAAGATAAAAGCAATCTCCTAAAACAGGGGGAAAAAAGATATGAACAGGCAATCCAAAATAAGATTGGACTTGAAGTTCCAATAAACATTCCTAAAGATTCTCTACCTCATCATAAATCAAGTAAATACAAATTAAAGTCATAATGAGATATCATCTCACACCAATCACATTGGCAAACATTAAAAAAATCTGCAACACCAAGTGTTGGCAGGGATACTGAGCAATGAGAAATCTTATACCTGATGGTAGGAGTGTAAATTAGCACAACTTTGAGAGCAAATTGGCAGTATCTAATAAAGCTAAAGATGCACTCCTACATTTATTCTTAGACACAAAGATACACACACCCACAGAAGGATATTCATTGCAGCACTGTTTGTAACAGAAAAGAGAAAAATCACCTTAATGTCCTTCAACTGAAGAGTGGAAAATTAAGTTGGGGCTGTTTACAGAATGGAAAAATGAATGAATTAAGACACATATACCAACGTGGATAAATCTTGGAGGTATAATGCTGAATAATAACCAAAAAATAAGTGAGAAGCAGAATATGTATGTATTAAAAAAACACACATATAAAAATTTAAAACCTGCAAAGGAACAATCAATTATATTGTTCAGTGATACATACAAATGAAGCAAAAGTACATAGATGTGTGTGAGAATGATAAATACTAAAATCAGGAGAGTGGTTACTTTTGGAGGAGGAAGGAAGGCATGTAATTAGGGACTTTAATTGCATCTGTAATCATTTGTTTTTTTAAGCTAAGGTGTATTGATGTTTCTATACTATTCTCTATGCTTTTCTGAATACCTGGAATTTTCACAATTTAAAAAGTCAATCACTTTGAAGACCATTATTATTGAAGGAAGTTGCCATAACATCTACCTCCAAAATATAAATCTAACAGCCAGACATATTCCAGTCCCTGAACATGGGAATATCTCATAAACTGGTGAGATTTTAAACTACTCAAACAGGGTTTTCAGTCCTAGAATTAGAATTTAAAGGTTGGCCAGTCTAACCCTCTCCCATTTACAAGTAGGAAATGGCAGGAATAACTCAGTCAGTATTGTCTATTGGCCAGTGACAGGGTTAGAGCAGTTGGGTCCGTACCCTAGTGGCTACAACCACAGACACAGAGTGTAATTAAACAGAGGGATTCTCAAGCACAATATCCAACATTCCAGTATTATTACTTTTGTCAATCTTACTTAAGCTTGAATCACAACTATGTATCTTGAAACCTTCATTAAGGACAGGAGCCCCTGGATACATTCTGGACTTGAGATGGCTCTGTATTATGACAGTTCTTATTTATCAAATGAAAACAGTGAGGTACAAAACAGAATGTATAATACAGAGCCACTTTATAAAAAAAGAAGGGAAACAAGAATATTGTATTTGTTTGGCTCACATATGCAGAAAAATACCCACAGAGGATAAACCCAAACAGCAGTAAGCTGTTAGCAGGAATGGGTACTGGGCAGAGCAGGTGACATGATTCGGAAGGTGACTTTTCACTATATACATTTTTATACCTCCTCTATTATGAAAGATACATCGTTTTTCTCACTTTCTTCTCTCAATGAACTCCAGTTCCAGCTTCTTTTCATGCCTGCATGACTTTTTCATAGACTTATCAGAAAAGGATGGTGATGGTCAGGGCCTGACAGGTGGAATACAATAGCCATTACCTTGGCAATGCTATAGACCCAAATTTCAAGAGCTCAGCCTCTCATGTACTAAGACTTTCGTTTTCACTCCAGAGTTCAGGTGCTTAATGCCTACTGCTTTTTGCAATTAAGTAAAGCTCTCTAAGCTCTGGCAGGTAACATGGTGCAGGCTTTGCCTGGGCTGTGAGGTGCTCAGGTTCCTTTTGGTGTCTGGAATATGTCTGCCAGCCCACTTGGCAAGCATGTCATACCTTGAGCCCTAGCTCCTGATGCTTACTGGCTCTCATTATCCTGACTTGTTTGGCTGACCTTGACCCTGTGCTGCTGATTCTCACTAGGATATCTATGCTAAGCTTCTTTCTCCTCTCTTCTCACCCATCTCACCTACTGATCCCAAAAATGTGAAGTTCTTCCTGATGTATTTTTCTGTTACGATCACTGTCGCCACTCAGATGGAAGCTATTTCTTCCTTAACTTTAAATTTGTTTTCTTCCTCTACAGCTCCTTTCTGAAGCACAGGGTTCTAGATGATGGCTTTAAGAAAATTCATGACCATTGAGAGATCTCTAGACTGAGGATCTAAGACTCCCAGGCTGGATTGGAAGAATACCTTCTCTGGTCCTTACTTCCTCAACTCAAAAATGAGCAATTTAGTAGACATTATCTATAAGGCTTATCACAGAGCTAAAATTCTATCACTTTCCTTTTTTTAAAAAAAATTTATTCTACCTCCTTCTAGCTCTGTTCCTTCTCCTACCTAAATGTTTCAAACATGCTCTGAACAGAACAGATGTGTTTGGACACATGTACCCATGATTTAATCTCATAGAAATATATCAGAGACGACTAAAAAGATCGGAAACATAAAGGAACAAATGGGAATTGTTGCCTGCCAACTTTCCTCATGGGAAAAAGGCATTCTCTCCCAGAGAGAGAGGTATTATGGCTATAAAACAGTCTTCATTTTCTCATAAGGGCATTGTCTTATATAAATTTTTTAAAGATATGATGTAATAGAGAAGTAAGCCTTTTGAAAGTATCTTATTTTTAACTTTAACATATAGCATCCATTCGTTTAGCACACACTAAGATATTTTCTGAGCACATAATCATCTAAGTAACGAGTTCTCCTTAACTAATTTGTATTTTTAATCACCACTGTCATCTTGTGGGAGTCACCTCAGAGTTCTTCTTTCCCTTGGCAACAAGTCCAACCAACCACTAAATCTTGACTCAACCTCCATAAGAGACCTTGAACTACCCACTTCTCCACAGCTCCCTTGCCCACCCACCCATCTCTTGTCTAACCTTTAAAAGTCTTGAGGTGACCTCTCTGCCCTCAGGCCATCTTCATCTCCCTCCACAGAGTAGCCAAAGCAACTTTTTAAAGCCCATACCTGGCTGCACCACTCCCCAGGAAACACTCTTCAGTGTCATATCGATGGCTTGCAAATCAAATATACACTCCTTCCCTAGCTTTCAAGCATGTAGGATTTGGTTCCTGTCCACCTTTCCATCATTATCAATCTATATGAGCTTGATCAAGTTATGGAATCTCTCTTTACATTATAATTTTTATGCTATCAAATGCAGCTAAAGAGCAGAACCTTCCTGTAAAGTGCTTATGACACTTCTTGATACACAGCAAGCACTCAGTAAGTGTTAACTATCTGAACATTTTACAGTCAGTAGACTCAGAGAACATCCACTGTGTGTATGATACTAGGCTAGGCACCTCAAAAAAACTAGTAAACTCTTTCTAGGACTTCTTCCACTATACACCCTTTTCTCATTGCTATGCCAACAAGGAGATTACTACATTTAACTAAACTATATAAAGTCTTACACTTGGGTTAAAATATCAATAGCACTAAAAATGGCTTAGGGCATTTCACAGTTCATGGAAAAAGACCTTATGAATTTTAGGTGACTGCAAGCATGTAAGAGAAAAGACCCTGGTGGTTTCCAGGCTGCTTCCCTATCCCAATGCACACATAGAAAACAATCTAAAGAAATATTAAACCATGATACTATTTAGAACTAAAGCAAGAGAAGCCACATGTTGCACTGGTCAGGTAACACTCGGTTTTATTCTAGGCACTATATTATAATAGCAGGATTCACATGTGACTTAAGGATGAATTTGGGACAAGTAGGAAGGTAAAGGGCCTGCAAACAATGTATGAGATAGTTAAGAGAACCGAGGTAATTAGCCTGGGGAAGGAAAGACCTGACAGAGAGGATGGATGAGATATTTCAAATATTTGAAAAGTCTTTTTTATAGAAAACACATTACATAGGTCTTAATGAGCAGAGTTAGACCCAAAGTATAGAAGTCACAAGGAAGAAGACCTGAATTTTCCTTATTAGGACTACTCAAAAAATAGGAGGAAAATACTTAGAGGAGTAACAAATGGCCCTTCACAGGAAAAGTTTTAAGCACAGGCTGAATGATCATCTTCTAAGGACCATGAGGAAAGAATTTCCTTTTTGGACAAGAGAGGGTAATAGATAATATTTACTAAGCACTTAATGATGTGTTAAGGGCTTTACAAAATTACTCACTTAATCCTCACAATAACTCTGTGAGATAGATACCATCATTTTGCCGATGAGAAAGTTGATACAGGTTAAGTGACTTGCCTATAGTCCAACAGAAAACAGTTGAAACAGGAATCAAGTACAGGCTGCTTAAGTCCAGAATTTGGACTCTTAGCCTCCATGCTACACAACTTCTAAACCAGCTGATTTCTGAATGTTTCCACCTGTAATTCCCGTGTTTCCATCTCTCACCCCTTTTTGCAGTCACTTGTTAACTGGCATCCCATGTGCCTATAATTTCCTATTACTAAGATCTGTCAGAAAAGGAAATTTTACTGGAATAGATGAATGTGTACCATTTCCTGGAGATATACAGGAATTCATAGGTAGGAGACATAGCTGCAGCAGAAGGGAAACGTTAATCTATACAAACTCTGCAAGAAAAAGACTCTGTAATCAAAAAGGACCCTATTAGATATCCCTGTGCTTATTCATAAGGAGAATTATTGGGATGGTTTTAGATATGCAATCATTTAAAATATACAATACTTAAGAAAGAGATCCACGAGAAAAAACCAAAAGGTATAGCAACCTTTACAAATATCTTCTTCTTGCCATTAGATAAAAAAAATGGTAATTGTAGGTAATTATTAAGACTGGTAACATTCTGAAAATAGAATTACTACACAATATTCCCCATAAGGAGAGAGTTGATAAAGTAAAATTTTTTGGAGTATTTTGAGATCCAGATAAAAATGGGGTGGATAAATGAGATAATGACAAAGAGCAAAACACCCCACAGAATGCACAGATATCTGTTCTGATAAAAACTTCTGGGTGTATTGCTATGCTCAAATGTCTCAGATGGTCTCATCTGGCACAATTTGCAGTGACAGTAAAAAATACAATTTGCTCATTTAGAACATGTTTTAGAGCTGGGTGAGAAATAATTTCCCTAAATTGAATATTTGGGAACCAATTACAACCCCAAATCTGCTATTAACCTCAAAATAGGTAATTGCAAGTTTGTGTCTAAATCCATTTGTCATAATGGAGCAAATTAAGAATCACGTGATGGACGTGATTAATGTGTGACAGTTATCATGAACACCATGAGCCAAACTAATAACAACATCAAAGAGAGATTCCAAATGTGATGCAGCCATGAAGGCAAAACTAATTTTCAAATTATAATAGCAACATCCAAGAAAACTAATGTTTTCTTTGTGTGACAGTCACGGCTGGGCATCTGGAGGATGGCCGTCCACTAATGTCCCAATAAATGGCAGGCACACACTGGAAAGGTTGTCCTCATGTGGTGAGCTGAGCACAGTGGTTGCTGCTGCTGTCATAATGGACCAGACATGCAGTGGGTCACAGGGTGCTGGAAAAAAGGAAGTCTCATTACAGGCTCGGGCTCAGGGCTCTATGTGCCTGTCAGTTCTGACTTACACTGCAGAAACACATTTTCAATTCCTATAAGTAATATTCCTGCTTTATTCTTGTGCAACATTTCTTCCCGATTTTTCTGTTGAGAGAATACCAGAAGACTTGGAAAATACTTGGGAGTGTTACAGCAAGAACGTGCATTAGGCAATAGCCACCTTGGAGTTAAGATAGAAAACTGCCTGTGGCTTCTGTGAGAACAGGGGCTCTAGCTGATGTCACTTGATACCTGGAGGGAGCACTCAGCCTGGCAGCCACTGGCAGGCCTGGTGCTGCCAGGTGAACCACACAGGAAAGGGCAATGACCTTACTCTACCAGCCTGAGTGCCATGAGATCAGAAAGAAAGTCTTTCTCATCTTCACATCCCTGGCACCAAACATGGTGTCTGGAGTAGACGGCCAAGAAAAAAGGATGCATTACATATGAGAGTTAAGCAAATAGGCTTGGAATCCTGGCTCTGCCATTGATGAACCTCTGACACTGGGCAACTTATTTCAGTTAAGTCTCCATTTTTCCTTTGCAAAAATGAAAAACAATTGTGAGGATTAAATTAAATAATGAATAAAGCAGTTAGTACATAGTGGTGCTAAAAACTGCATCAAGTACATTTTAATGATGAAAGCTGCCTAGAAGTATGAGGTAAGGGAAGCCAGAGAAAAAGCCCAGCGTAGTCACTTTTCATAGATCAAAGATAGCAACAAAAGTTTCCCACATAGTGCTCTAGGGGGTGAATAGAAATAACCTGTGCTTGTCTAAAGTACTTAGAGAAAAATCTAATTGGCTTTTTGGCATTTTTCTTGTAATGGCTAAAACTTTTTCCCCCAAAACAGTAAATTCTCATGAGAATAAACATTGATTAGAATTAATATTTCTTGCCTGGTTTTAGCCCAACACGTTTCTTAAAATCTTGACTACTTTAACACTTGTAAAAACTCAAGGACAGGAATACACATACGTTTAAAAAAAAAAAGCAAACTCCTTTTTACTTTTAGTCAGTTGGTATATGTAAGAATATATCTGCCAATTTAAGTGTCAAAACATAAAATCATTGATGGCTCCTCTTTTTCAAACATTTTTACATTTACTCCTTGCATTCTTCTGTAATGACCTTTATATGATTTTATCTCTTCGGATAAGATAAAAATTGGATTTTTTTTACATTGCTAATAGTCTTTTTTTTTAGTGTTATTTATTTTTGAGAGAGAAACAGAGTGAGAACAGGAGAGGGGCAGACAGTGAGAGAGAGAGAGACAGAATTGAATTCCAGACTCTGAGCTGTCACAGCACACAGCCCAACAGGGTCTTGAACCCATGAGCCATGAGATCATGACCTGAGCTGAAGCTGGACGCTTAACCAACTGAGCCACTCATGTGCCCCTGCATTGCTCACAGTCTTAAAACTCAGGATATTTTAGGTGTTGGCAGTTTTCCACATCTGCCCCCAACATTACTGCAACTATCTTAGTAACATGTCGGAGGATAAACAGCATTATTAGTTATTTGGAGACTCCAGTCACAGAGTTGGTTAGAAATGATGAGTATTTTAATACAATTGTTTTTTACTGAAAGATTGTGCAAAAAGGACTATTAGGTCTTTGAGGAGCTCTACGAATTACAGTTTTCTGATGTATGTCAAATTTTGGGTTCTAGAATGTGTCTTTTACTATATCATCAAATAGCATAGACAATCAAATGATGTGTTCAGTAGTTTTGTTTAAAACATTGGCCTGTTTCCAAAACTTGGACCTGGAATAAGTAATAAGAGATGAAACTGAGGTTGTTCAAACTATTTCAATGGCATAAATGGGCTATTAAAACATATTTAGACTTTACTGGGTGTGTGAATCTGATTTAGCCTAAAGAGGTCCAGCTTTTCTTAGAACAGGCAATAAGTTAATCTGACTTTCCTGATGCATAATATATAAATATTCAATTGATATAACAAGGTGAAATCCATATGTATGTCTTGTGATTTGTGATTATAACTTTCTAAGAAACACTACTCTGGTGCCACAGCACAATGTCTGTCTCATCAGACACAAAGACTGGACAGATAGGAGACATGAACTGTCTGTCACTCCCTCCGTAATTCTCCTTACTTACTCTGCCTAAGCTCTCTGTCATCTCACATGCTGGTCATCTCTTCTCCTTAACCCTATCATCTGCCCCCTGACAACACATTTCTTTCTACTTCGTTTTCCAATTTGAAACTGCTGTGTTCCTCCAGACTCAGCCCTCCTCCTTCACTCTCAGTACGTATCCTCTTCTCAAAGGCCAATGTCCTTGATGCATTCAACTATGGCTTCTATGTGGGCAAGTTGGAATGTTTCTTTATGAAATGTTAAAATGCAAGGAATCTCAGGACTCTCTTATTTTATACATAAGAAATGGAATTTGGAAGCCATGAAGTCACTTGACTAAACCGACCCACCTAGTTGGCATCAGGGAGGGCAGCAGAACATAGGTCTCTGCCAACTCCAGTTGTCTGCTCTCTAACTATACAATACTGCATCCATTTTTAGCCTTGGTATCTCATTTGATCTAATGTATTTCTACCTTCTTACTGGATATCACATTTAAAATGTCCAAAACCAGATTGTTGACCTTCTGTCCCAAGCCAGATCCCATGACATCTTTTTTACTAATCATATTTCACTCTCCAGGGTATCCTAGCAGGAATCTTTAGATCACTATTGACTCCTTCCTTTAATCTGCTAAATATAATTAATAAGAGATCTTTGGTACAGAGATTATATAGAAATATACCCATCTTTCAAGGACAAGTGTGAATACTAGCTCTTCAACCAAGCTTTCCAAGGTCATCAACTTACACTGATTTCTCTTTCCTCTGAAATCGTAGAGCATTGCCCGAGTTTACCAATTATTTTGAAACTTAGTCATATATCTTACTGTGTCACTAATTACCAAACTTTAATAAACTTTTTTGCATTTCTCATAAGACCTAGAAAAGTTCATGCATATAGTAGGTACTTAATAAATCCTCATTCTTGGATCATATTTCTTTGTAACTTGTTATTGGCTGACATATCTCTAAAATATGAATAAGATGCTTAAAAGTATTATCTGATAGTTTTGAATATTAAAACAAAGAAACTGAGTTCTGAATAAATATTTCTCTTAGAAGAGCATCTTATTTAATATAGGATTTCCAAGGGAGCAGAAGGTAAATAACAGGCACAAAATAAAATGGATATAAAATAACTCTATCGAGTATTATGGATATTACCAAAATGGGGGCATTTAAATAAATATTTTTCCTGACACATATTTGAAACACACAAAAATAATTTAAAATAGCAACAGCTTTAAGAGGTCAGTGCTGTCTCATTAGGAAAGATCAGTTCAGAAAATAGGCTGACTTGTGCACTGAATAGCAGTCACTCAGGCTGCAGGGTGATGGAAGGTGCACTGTTACAGAGTGCAGGGGTGCTCAGAAGGAAAACATCCCATTCCAATTTCCCACATCTAACTTGGGGAATCACTAGCAGGCAAAGACAGATGATTTAATTGTTCAGACTGGTACACAGGAGAATGACAACCTCAAAAGTAAAGAATTGTTTTCCCCCTCCTAATTAGTCAAAGAAAGTTGACATACCATGGCATATTCATGAGTCTACAGGAGAGGAAACAGATTTTAAAAGGAGAGATGAATGAAAAGATAGCAGATGGAGAGAAAATGGTTTTGATCACAGGAATGAAGGGAAATTGAGATAAACTAGAATCAGAAAGCTGAAATGGTTAGCACAAAATTAATAAATGTGGAAAACAGAAAAGAAGTGGAAGAAGGGTAATTATGGAAAACTTTCTCATTTTTATTATTATCTATAAAATTAGGCTCAAGGAACTGACTATACATTGTGCAATGACTTCTCTGATACAAAATAGACTTTAAAGCCAGAGATTTACTCCAGAAGCCACACGGGAAATTTAATCTCATTAATTTACTGATAGACTTTAGATATGTTAAGTATGGAACACATAATGCATTTTGAAAACTGACTCTCTAAATTTTATGCAACTTCAAGGAAATATATATATTTTCTAATTACAAAGCCACTTCTCACAAGTAAATCTTGACAACTAGTAAACTATAAGGAATTTCATTTTTTTATTATATTTGTTGATATTTGTTAATTTGAAAATAAAATTTGTTATATTTGTTGATATATATTTGTTTGATATTTTATTTCCAATAAGTAATAGCCGTTTATATCAACAAAATTAATGCATTAAGTAGGAGGAAATACTTGTCCAAAAGAGCCACAAATTCAATACATTTCACGAAATCATTCTCTCTTGCACCTGACTAACCTAGTCTGTAGAGGAAAAAAAAATTAGAACGGATAATACCAGCAGCACGAGTATGTGATTTTTTAAAAACAAATAACTAAGAAAGATTACAAAGACGTTCCATTTTTAAAAACTAATAACTAAGAAAGATCACAAAAATGCTTCAGTTTGCCACAAACTGATTCTGAAACCCTCTTTAATGTTGATTTTGCAATCAGAGTAGAGGCAGCTCAGAGCCAGCGCAGCTCCCAGTGACAGGAGTCTCCGAAGGAGATGAATGAGATCATCCTATTGATAAGGTCGCAATCGATCTGAAGCAGACCTTTTTTAAATTAGCAAAATGTTGCAGCACTTTAGGGAGTGTCAGCAACCGCCTTTCTCCATGAAAAATGTACTGGCTTATGGAAAACTAATTTTTTAAATTAAAAATTTGTCTTATAACAAAAAAAGTGTTGCTGCACCTATTTCCCCCCAATTCTTTAGTAGCTCAGACATGCATTCTCAAGGCAGCCTACTCTTACATCTGGTTTCAGAACAGCCCACCTCCCAAAAATCTTGTAGAATTAAGTTGTGCTCACTAATTAAAATCAATGTCTGTGGCTAAGTGTGTCAAAAGAAAGATTCCTCAAAATACTAATAGATATCAATCTTAAATACAATTGTGATCCCATCAAAATGAAAACATCTTTAGCATTACTTGGAATGACTAACTCAAAACCAATGACCTCTTGAATTAATCTGAAGAAAGCAAACCAATGGCTTCAGTTTTCTTGGGAAGAAGAAAGTGGGCAGAGAAGGAATGCTTAGATTGTGAAGGGGTTGACATTAAAGCCATCAACAACTTAACCATCCTGTGGCAAGAGAAGTTGATTTCTTTTTCCTTCAAGTAAAGATTATTATAGAAACTCTTCCAGATGTCTACAC
This sequence comes from Felis catus, assembly GCF_018350175.1. Lineage (NCBI taxonomy): Eukaryota > Metazoa > Chordata > Mammalia > Carnivora > Felidae > Felis > Felis catus. The sequence continues at coordinate 167,911,781 of NC_058368.1, forward strand.
ACATGATGAATAGATACATACAGTTAATTTTGGTAATGCCTTTAGAAAAGCCATTCACAATGTGAAAAACTGTATCAGAATTGTCCAGGGTACTTGTTAAAAATCCAGATTCCTAGGAGCACCTGGGTGGCTCCACTGGTTAAGCATACGACTCTGGCTCATGTCATGATCTTGCAGTTTATGGGTTCAAGCATCGTGTTGGGCTCTGTGCTGACAGCTCAGAGCCTGGAGCCTGCAGCCTGCAGCCTGCAGCCTGCAGCCTGCTTCGGATTCTGTGTCTCCCTCTCTCTCTGCCCCTCCCCCGCTCTCTCTCTCTCTCAAAAATAAATAAACACTAAAAAAAAATCAGATTCCTAGAATCTGCAAGTATGGCAAAAAGCTTGCAGTATTACAATGCTCCCTGTGTGATTATTTTGCACCGTAAGGTTTCAGAACTACTGCTGTAGTAGCCTCTTCACTTGTGTACAGCGTGTTACAGGTGATCTCTAGCTTTCTTTCCAAAGGCATAAGGTGCAGTGATCAGAGATGTCAGGTAGACTGAAGGCTCCAACTCTTGTTCTTCCCTTTATAATATAACATTCTGCAAGTTATTGAACTCTCAAAATCTTGAAAATAAAGCTTTTAGTACATCATAGAGATGCTCTGGGGATTCAAGAAAATTTGTGTTAAGAGTCTGGCATACGGGAGGCTCTCAAAGATAGCATTATTAGTCCAATCCCCACAGTGACAATTAACTTGTTGTGCAGCTGGTCCACAGAATGTACCTCAAAACAGCAGCCAATAAAGAAATGGACTATTTTGGGGTTGTGTGCTCCTAACTATCCAAGCCATGGTGATTTGATGAAACCCTAAGAAGTTTTACAAATACTTCCCAAGGTTAATTTTGTGGGAATGGGTAGAAAAGAGACTGTTTATTGGATAATTAAGGGCAAAGTCAAGAAAAGCACTGAAAAGAAATGGTTCCAAAACAAAAGTAAATTTTTGCATTTTCTCTGTGCCCAAATCTAAGAACCTATAGTGTTGAGAAGGTAGCAAGTGAATTTGCATAGATTTCACATTTAAAATTACGACATAATTTGTCACCTTCAGGACCGTGAGATTGATTTCTTTAATTTTAAATTTACATGGTTTCACTGCTTTGCTTAATATAGTCACTTCTTGATTATTCCTTTCTTTTCTTTGTGCTTTCTCAACCTTTTAGTGTCACTGATTAAGAATCCTTATACCAGAAGTATACATCCAAAACGACAAAGGGCACTGGCTTTATAAGTAATCCAGGTGAGGATAATGGAGATAGAGACCCAGGAAGAGTGGTTGTAAACAGCATCTGGTTCCACCAACTGTTCTACCACACTCAGCCAATTAGTGTGATCAGGAAGTAACATGCTAATAAACAGTTGTAACACTGGAAAGGAGAGAAAGGAAACAAGATTTTTTCATTGGTTAGAAAAAATGGCTTCAGGCCAAATTACCAAAAAAAAAAAAAAAAGAAAAAAAAAATCACCCAGGAAGAAGAGAATCTTTAATTCCTGTTTAGAATATACATTTAGAAATACATTACTTAAAAAGGACTATCCTTAAAACTGATATTTTAGTGAAGAAAATGTTACACGTCATTTGTTGGAGGTTCACAAAGACTTTAATGCATTGGAGATATTAGATTCCTCAAACTGGGGTATATTCCATGTCTCCATCTAACAAGCTGTGTAGCTCTCTGTCCATATTATCTCAAGTACAACCTAAGCTGCTTTGTATGTCCAAACACAGCATAAGCACACACTTATGTACATGTATAACAAAAGTAAGTAAGCACTTTTAATTGTACTTTGACAACAGAGCATATAGCTGGTGATTATTTAAAACATAATTGTGGTAGAAACTTCCTAGTGATTCAGTTGGATTGAGAAAAAAACAGAAATGTTTAAAAATGAACCCCCATTTCCCATTTTCACTTAACAGTTTTAAGATGACCTAGTTAGGGCACCTGGGTGGCTCAGTCAGTTGAGCGTCCGATTTCAGCTCAGGTCATGATCTCACGGTCTGTGAGTTCAAGCCCTGCGTTGGGCTCTGTGCTGACAGCTCAGATCCTGGAGCCTGCTTCAGATTCTGTGTCTCCCGCTCTCTCTGACCCTCCCCCATGCTTTGTTTCTCTCTGTCTCAAAAATAAATAAACATTTTTAAAAAATTAAAAAAAAAAGATGACCTAGTTGATTCTACGGGGCGATGTACATCAACATGTAGAATGCATCCTTAAACAGCAGTTTCTGAACCAGGCATCCTGTGCAAGCCTCAAGGCCCTGTGTCCCTGTGAATTTGTAACTGTCGATGTGGTAGAGAAAAGATCTAAGTGGAAATAGTACAATGGCCATGTAATACAGGTAGAAAGCATAATTACCTCCCGTATGACTCAGTCAACTATGGTGCATAGAAATGGAGTGGCTTGGGGAAAAAAAAAGTGAATCATGAGTAAAAATAGGAGAAAAGATAGCCCAGATTCTTTGTCAGTTGTTCAAAGCACAGAGAGATATAGAACTGTTCCTGTAACTGTCTGTAAGTTTAAATATCTCCTCTCTTCTCATTGACCATCAATATTTCCCCGTATTTGGCTTTAAGACTCCTACTGACTAACATAAAATCTTTACTCTGAGAACTAAAGGTATACCGTACTGATCTCACAATCATCTACACTAGCGCCAGCCAGCTCAAAATTTGAGAATCGACATCTCACATACTTTTCCTACATCCTCTTGTGAAGAAAGAAAAGCCTAAATTATTTATTCCTCTGCAGTAATTCCAGTCAAAATTAACTTGTCCTTAAAAAGCAGGAAAACACAAATGACTTAGCCGTTTGATGTAGAGATACTTGTTATGTGCTCCTCTGTCTTATAGCCTCCTTTTTTTAAATCATCCATTTCCTCTTTAATTATATTTCAAATTGATCTTACTTAACTACTGAGTTCAGTAAAAACAACATGACACATTAGAACTTATGATGTTCTTCATTTTATCTAAAGATGTGAACTATAGCATGTTGCATTTTGTACACCTCAAAAAATACTTTATTAAGAGCTCCTTCCTCATGCCCACATGAAAAGTTATCAGTGTCCTTCCATCCCTCAATAGCTGCTCCTTCAGTGACCACTGCTCATGCCCAAGCTGTGACCTGTTCATCGGCAGCCTATATTTAATGCAAATGTAATAGAGGTTTGGAGATCATTCAAGCTCTGAGGAACAGCGCAAGGGCTCTAAAATGAACACTCCTGTGCGTGCTCCTGGCATACCCCCGAACAATAGGCTCTTCCTCTAGTCCTGGTCTCTTCCCACTTAAATGTGGCTGCCAGCTAACACCCATGAACCACTCTCCTTACATTGGACAGACCTCTGCTTTCTCAGAGGTATCTAAATTAAACGGATAACTTTCAAAATTACATGTAAAATAATCTTGTCCTAAAGCTAAGACATAAAAAGTGAAGGAAAAATTGTATCAAGTTCTAAATTTTATAGGGGTTATTGTACATCTTTCAAAATTTTGCATCTTCAGTTTTATGAATGATGGGTAATCACACATTTTCTTAAAATAAATTCTGTCATATTATAGTTTAAAATGTCAGGTATGGTCAAGGTTCTGTGGAAATTAGTGGAGACACGAAGATCAGGTGCTTTAGCATCAGGAAGTGACTTGAATCATGTGGTCTCCATGGTAACAGCCTTGGTGCTTACATCAAAGGGCCTTCTCTTACATGCACAATACCCCATGATGTTTCTGATGAGTGCTTGGGCCATAGGATTGTTCTCCCTCTGCATTCAGGGCCCGTTATTAACCTAAGTTTGGGACGCTGATGGTTGAAATTATCAATCACAGAACCCTGGGTTTAGCAGAGTACAAAAACCACTTCATATAAAGAAGAATGTTCAGGAATCATTTAGAAGAACCTCATGTATTTTCAACTTACTTTTATTCAGTTACACAAGAAATTAAAGCGTTTTGAGCCGTGATCATTATTTAATATACGGGGCCGCTATATAATCACACATACAAGCACTTATACGCACACAGGCACATCGTTAGTATCAAGATAAATTTTATTTCTGTATATATTTTGTGATGTGTCTCACCTGCCTTTCACATGGGTCTAATCAATACCCTTATATCTCCTTTCATTCACTCATCAAATTCACTAGCTTATTTGCTTGGTACATTTCAACACTCACACTGTAAAAAGCATGTTAATCACTCCATCTTATGGTATATTCTAATAGCAGTAGCTTTTATTATGCAAAAATGTTTATATCCCCAACGTACAAAGTTATGTGAACTTATAACATGGGAACTATGTCTGCTGTTTATTACTAAAAACAGTTTCAGGTCCCTTCCAATGTGGTCTTGATTGAAGCAGAATAGAGCTTAAAGTGGTTTGCTAAGGTTGCGGCTAGAAACGGCTTCTTAGTTCCCTGTTTCTTTTATACTGTGGGTTTTTCTTTTCTTTTCTTTCTTTCTTTCTTTCTTTCTTTCTTTCTTTCTTTCTTTCTTTCTTTCTTTCTTTCTTTCTTTTCTTTCTTTCTTTCTTTCTTTCTTTCTTTCTTTCTTTCTTTCTTTCTTTCTTTCTTTCTTTCTTTCTTTTTGTCTCTGGAACTAACATGGTCTCACAAAAGCAAGAAAAGCTCTGGGAGGTTTATTCAGCACTTTGTAATAAAATCCATACTTACTGCAGGGAATGTTTCAGTAGATCTGTTCTCAATGACTAAAATTAATCTGTGTACCTTCCTTTTCACGTGACACACAAGTCCCAGGGCCTTATTCTGTTGTGGAAACTGATATTCAGATTAATCAAGAACAGGAATGATATGGGTAGAAGGCAAATTTGGAGAATTTTGTGGTTCCTGTTGGTTTTCAATTCCTTTTTATTTTTGCTCCTCTGAATACATTGATTTTCATGTGGGCTGGAGCTTGCTCATTTATCCATGGTTCTGGGATTCAGCTTGTCCTAAGTCTCCTGACATGCATAGTTGCTCATTCATCAACTTTCTTCTTTAGAGTAACCCCCAAAGGTTTCTGATAGACTGAAAATATAGCAACCCATTGTTTTTGGGTCTGACAGGTTGGCTACAATTGGAAACATTCTAATATGGTAACATTCAGTAACTATTTACTGACTGCTGCCTCTGTGCCATGTACTGTGCCAGGATAGAGGAATACAAATGTTTGAAGTCACAATCCCAAGCTTTAGGGAGTTCCCAATGTAGAGGGAAAGAAGGATGGTAAGTTTTAATTCTCACAAGAGTGGGATGCAGACTCCATACCACAGTATAAAAATAGGAAGTTATGGGTGTGCAGAGGAGATGCAGGTAGGCTGAGTGCCAGAGAAGGTTTCCTTGAAAAGGTGAAGTCTGAGCTTAGCACAAAGTGCTAGTAAGAACCAGCCTGTCTGCAAAGAAGTGGAGTCCAAGCCAGGGAGGGGACACATTAGGTGAAATAGGCAATACGTACAAGAAGCACAGACATAGGACACTCGAGTGCAGTCAACTTCAGATGAACCAAGGTAATGCGGTAGGGAATGGGCACCAAGAGGGTGGAGCAAAGACAGCGGAAATAGTCATAGGTGATTCAGACTCATGGTTCAAACAAAATCAAAACCTGGAACAATGTGGATTAAACAGAACTAATAGAAAATGTTTTTCTTGGTAAATATGCATTTCTTGAAAGACGCCTGGTTTGAGAATGCTTTCATTTAGAGATGGAAGACTATCTCAGTTGCACTGATTTCTCAGCTAAACTTTTTAACTTCAAGTAATCATGGGTTGGGGTTTATGTATGTGGGGTTAGGTGGGAGGGAGCAAAGGATCAGGGATCGGTTCTGGGGAGTCTGGGGAAGAGAAGATCAAGATTTTTATAATGATAACTTTTATTCATTAATTCCTTATGGTAAATGTGACTTAGAAAAGAGTGAAATGCCCTTGGAATGAAAAGGGCGAACTCAATAAATTTTCACCACAGATCTGTTAAATGCATTTTTTGTTGTCTAAGTCTTTAAAAATAAAATATTTACACTGTTTCTGTTTGGAAAGTTCTTTAAATGGATGATGATGTTGGCTGCACAACACTGTGAATATACTTAATGTCAATGAACTGTACACTTAAAAATGACTAAAATAGCAAATTTTTTGTTTTGCATATTTTACAAAAAATTAAAATATATATAAAGTTATGTATAGTAGGGTCCCCCCTTTTCTGTGGGGGATATGTTCCAAGACCCCCCAGTGGATGCTTGAAACCAAGGATAGTACCCAATCCTAAATACACTATGTTTTCCCTATACTTACATACCTATAATAAAGTTTAATTTAGAAATTAAGTACAGTAAGAGATCAACAATAACTAAAAATAAAACAGAAAAATTATAACAACATACGATAATAAAAGTTATGTGAATGTGGTCTCTCTCTCTCTCTGAAAAAATCTTATTGTCCTATATTCGCCCTTCTTTTCGTGATGATGTGAGATGATAAGATGCCTACGTGACGGGATGGATTGAGGTGAATGATGCAGGCATTGTGATGTAGGACATTATTACTGACCTTCTGATGATACATCAGAGGAAGGCCATATGCTCCTGGACTTGAAACCAATGGAATTGAAACCATAGAAAGTGAAACTGCAGATGAGGGGAAACCACTGTATATATTACATGTGATGTAAAATATATAAAATATACATTACATAAGTTAGGATTTACAGTAGAAAACTTTTTATATAGTGTAAATCAGCATTAACAACATTAGTTAATAACCCATGCCTTCACTGTGACTATAAACAGTCCACTGTATAAATAGCTACCAATTATTGACCATTTACTCCAGCAGGCCCTCTACACAACATACCACACATGCTCTTTGATACTGGTATTATTCCCATTTTACAGATAAGGAATATATACTTTTAGGATAACAAAAATCACTTACAAGCAAAATTCGAAGATCATCATGTAAAAGTTATTGCTATCACCTTGCATCTCAAATGCCTGTTTCTCATACTCTTAAATGCACTTTAAAAGTTATCTATGAGCCAGGTTCTTTGAAACTAATAACTGAGCATGTATCAGGTTTTTTTTTTAATGAACAACTTCTCATTTTATTTTTTTTAAAAATGCGTCTAACCATAAGCTAATTATTTCCTTCGTAAATTAGAAAAGAGTAGTGGTTATCAATAAATTTACATAGCTGATAAAATTTTTTAATGACTTCATTAATTTCAAGGTCCATATAGGCCTCCTTGTAGATAATGTCTGAATTTGGCAAAAGAATAAAATTTCATAAAGAAGACAGTTGGGGCGCTAGGTGACTCGGTTGATTAAGTGTCTGACTTGGGCTCAAGTCATGATGTCATGGCTCATGGGTTCGAGCCCCGTGTCAGGCTCTGTGCTGACAGCTCAGATCCTGGAGACTGCTTCAGATTCTGTGTCTCCTTCTTTCTCTGCCCCTCCCCCACTCGTACTCTATCTTTCTCAAAAATAAATAAACAATAAAAAATTAAAAAAGACAGTTATTTTAAACAATGCATGCCACCCAATAATCTAGTTCTAAAAAGCTATCTGAATAATTTCATAGTACAAAATCCATCCTCCTTTAGGGTGGTTTTCAAATTTGTAACAGCAAGTATCTGTTCATGATAGGGAAATATATATATTATTTGGGAGAGAAAATCATACACTATTAAAGAATATTTTCTTCTTAATATTTGTAGGATTCCAGAACCCTGATCTTTTATTAAACTACAAATATTTTATAAACTCCGGGACTTTACCAGAATACTTAAAGCATTAACTTCAAGTTAGAAGCCTATGGCTTAGGTACTGGTACACCCATCCACCTTTTCATTGAGGGCTTACTATGGGCCAGACAACTTTTTAGGCACTGATGAATAAGACAGACATAGTACATTATTTCTAAAATGTGGAATGAGAAATTAAACAAAACAACATATAGATGTAAACTGTAAGTCCTATATAAGAAATATACAAGGTGCTAAGACTAAACATAAGAGAAAGGATCTTTTTGCCATTTTGCCATTAATTTCAATGAACTGGGAGCAAAGGCTTTGAAGTCAGAAAAAACTGGATTTTAATCCTGACTTCTCTAGTCAGTTGCTGTGTTACTGAACCTTTCCAAACTTTAGTTTTCTTTACCTAGAAAGTGAAGATAGCACTTCTTTTTCTTTGAGTGTTATTCTAAGAGGGATAAAGTATACAAAATGCCTAATAAAATCAACGATATACATAGTGGTGCCATTATTACCATAAGCCCTCCATTCATTATAAAGTACAAAAACTGAGCATGAAACACATTTAACTCTGGGAGCACAGAAAATCATGTTACTTCTCTGTGACAGTCAGTTGTTCTGCCATTGTTAGCATACAGACAATCCCCAACTTAACAACTGTTCAATTTAGGATTTTTCAACTTTACAACAGTTCAAAAGCCATACATACTCAGTAGAAACTGTACTTCGAATTTTGAATAGTGATCTTTTCCTGGGCCAGTGATGGGTGGTAAATACTCTTCTGATGGTGGGCAGTGGCGGCCACAGCTCCCAGTCATGTGATCACGAGGATAAACAACCCATAGACTTATAACCACTCTGCATTCATACGGCCATTCTGCTTTTCATTTTCGGTACAGTATTCAATAAACTATGCAAGACATTCAACACTTTCTTACAAAACAGACTGTGTCTTAGATGATTTTATCCAACTGTAAGCTAATATAAGTGTTCTGAACACATTTAAGGAAGGCTAGGCCAAGCTACGATGTTCAGTAGGTTAGGTGTATTAAATATATTTTCAGCTGGGGCGCCTGGGTGGATCAGTCAGTTGAGCATCGAACTCTTGACCTGGGCTCAGGTCATGATCTCACAGTTTGTGGGTTCAAGCCCTACATGGGGCTCTACACTGACAGTGTAGGGCCTGCTTGAAATTCTCTCTCTCTCTCTCTCTCTCTCTCTCTCTCTCTCTCTCTCTCTTTCTCTGCCTCTCCCCCAGGCTCTCTCTCTCCCAAAATAAATAGAAACCTAAAAAAACGTACATGTATTTTTGACTTATGGTATTTTCATCTTAGAACAGGTTTACTGAGACATAACCCTACTGCAAGTTGTGGAAGAACTGTGCTCAAATTTTGCAGAGGCAAGTCAACAATTTTATTATTCAGAAACTCACCCTAGGGTTTAGGTAACAGAAAGTAAACTGTGGTAAGTAGATTCTTTTCTAGTTAATGAGGCTAATCATCAGATAATTTATAACATCTAAAAATTCTGAGTAAATGCTTAAGTTTGATTTCCTTTGCTGGTACAAAAGAGACCTAGCACAGTTATCACCTAGGCAAATGTCCAAATAAACAAAGTTTGAGGAATATGAATAAAGTAGAATAGCTTTTATGTCAGTAAGAGCTTTTTAAGATTTATTATAGTCCCAGTCTAACACACACAGGTGAACTTACCACACAGCTGACAATTTTTTATTTCACTTTGTGTAGGGACAACCTGGCATCAGGCAAAGGTTCCCATTTTCTTTATCCAAATGGATAATTTTGCCCAAAGAGATCACTTTGTCATATGAGCTTTCATGTGGTGAGCTGGCAGATTTGCTGCCGCCTTATATGATCAAACAACAACAATAAAAATCACAGGGGAGGCAGTGCATGGGCAAAGCACAATTAGAGCCATGAATAATTCTCAGGGATAAAAATTATTACTTGGAGAATAAACACTGTGAAGTTATTTATTATCTATTCCTTTCATAAAATTACCCAAAATGAAGAGTACTTAAATGTAATACAAATATCAAATGTAATACCAATATCCTAACTGGATCCGAACTGCACGATGACAATCCTGAGCCAAGAAGCTACCCCCAACTCTCATAATTTAAATGAAGTATCTTAGTAAAAATGATAGTTCCATTAAATGTTGTTCCATTATCATTAGCACAGATAGCTTTACCTTCAAGGCTATTTATAGGAAGCTAATAACTGAGACCCCCAAGACCTCGATTTGCATAAAAAGAAGGCAAGGCTACATTCTCTCAGGTACACAAATGGCAACCACATAGACAAAAGCTCTAAGAACTCATAATCTCTTCTTTTCGGATTTCGTCAGAGATGGCTGGCTAATTGGAGGAACTCATGAAAGTTCCTTACAATCCAATTAGCACTTCAGTGCAATTAAGTGGTAGAGGCTTCCCTATTCTGCAGAGACTGCCTTTGATCTTGCAGTGAAAAGTGTCCTTCCTTAAAGCTGAGGTTTTGATTTTTTTCTCAGTAATTAGTGCTAATTGTAAACCCAAGCCTGACCTGCTATAAACAGAGTGTTTTACCGCATTTGACACTAGGACCTTAAATCAGTGTTCTCTTTTGTCTATATTGTACTTGCTTATTAGAAGTCTGGCTATTTTGCTCATTATTTGATGCACAATGGATAAGTACATACTAAAGTCAGCTAAAACAAATGCCTTGATCTTAAGAGCTTGTGTGGGTATTTTCACTGATGTCTTTTAAGCCCAGTTACCATAAAAGTAGTTGATTGAATTTCACTTAAGGAATATACTGTAGTTTTTCCAAACAAAGAATGACTATTCAAAAGCAATTTCTAAAGAGGTTTAGTGACCCTTGTATGTTTGGAAAATAAAAACAAAAGATGAAAATGGTCTTTTCATGGGAGCAAACATAAAGAACTGCATAAATCAACTGCAGTAGTCTGCTGAAAAATACCTATTATAACAATGTCTGCTAAACTCAACTCATTTGTTTAGATTCATAAAAATGAATTAAAATATAAGCCTATTAGTGAGTAGGGCAATGAGATAGCTCTATACGGAAATAAGATACTGCAAAATAAAAAATCCCAGATCTTCTCTAAGGTATAGATAAGACCCTCTGAAATTAGCATACATTTTCTATGCAAATTCAAAGCGGCTGGATAGTAGATAGGATGTTCCTCCCCCAAATATGTTTTTAAACATACCCTATTCTGTTACTTAGTAAATGGTTACCTCAGAAAAAATTATAAATGAAACTAGGCCCAACTCTGATGATACTATTAGACATTCTGAATTAGGACCAAATTAGTGATCTTGAAGTAGACATAGTCTAGTGCACAGACACAAAATTACCAGAGGGAAAAATAATGTATCTAAGTAGAAATACACACTACACATAAAATATGATGACACCAATTAGCACTCCTTAGAAATGGCTATTTGGGTGAATTTCTTTTCCTTTCAGAAAAAAGTGAAGAATCTAGAAAGAGTAGTCAAGGACATCGTGCCTGAATATGACCGAAACAAATAAAAGCAAGATGTGCTCTTAGAAATTGTCCCTTGTTTTATGTCTTTCAAATTTATTTTAATCATCTAAAAAACTGAAGTATTACATGCATATAGTTTGGAAATCAAGTAAAAGGTCTGTTAAAAACTTAAGAGTGACTAAAGAGAAACAAAAAAACCCCAGATGCTTAAATACAGAAAACTAACTGGTGGTTGACACAGAGGGAAGGTGGGGGGGGGGGAGGGGTAAAAAAGATAAAGGGGATCAAGAGTACATTGATCACGATGAGCCCTGAATAATGCATGGAATTAGTGAATCATTATATTGTATACCTGAAACTAATGTAACACTGTATGTTAAGTACATGCCAATAAAAAAAGAAAAAAATACCCTTAGGTATATTTATCCCATCTCCTCTTTTCCTCCTCTCCAAAGGAAATGACTATCAACTCTTTCAGTCATTGCTTTGGCTCTTCACCTCCATAGTTTTACAAGACCCGTGCTCTAACCCCTGAGCTATGGAGCCAACTGACCTCCATAGTTTTAAATCAGCTAGGACTTCTCTAGTGAGATAGCTCACAGGGATAACCCCTGACTATCTGTATTCTGGGGCTCATCTGGAAGAAGACCTCATATTTAGTAGTAGACTTCCACTTGTGTTTTCAATGTGGTCCCTCACGGTCTTCAGTCCCTGAAGTCTCTGAGGCCTGAGACTCTCTGATTCAGTCTCCCTGACAGCTTAAAATCCTGCCTGGATAGAAGTGGCCAGGTCATCTGACTAGGCACAGAGGAGATGTGGGGGAAAGGAAGATCAGGAGCTCTAGCTGCAACTTGTATACCTTTTCAAGCAATCCATTTTCAGTACCCTCACCTTCTATTACTAGAAATTTCTGAGCCCTTTCTGAGAAGCAGATTGGCTAGCTGTTCTTTGGTACTTTCAACTTGTAAGTGTTTTTGTTTGTCCTCTCTAGTAAATTCTCTCTAGTAAATAACTTATTTTTTAAAATATTTATTGTGGTAAAATATATATTAAAAACTTGCCATTTTACCTATTTTAAATGCACAATTCAATGGCAACGATTAAATTATTATGCAACCATCACCAATATCTCCTCCCAAAGATTTTTCATTATCCCAATCATTTCTCATTCTTCCATTTATTTCTAGCTTCACAACTGCATTCTTGGGCTAGCGTGAGCTCCTACTACTTTAACCACAATTGAACTTTATGCGTGTGCTTCTTTTTTTTTCTAGTTTTGGGTGATTTTCAAGAGTAGAGTACAGAAATGTTTTTATTCTGTCATCGTAAAACCTAAAAGTCCTCTTTATTTTAAAGATGGAACAACTCTTGCCTGGAGTTGAGCAACTTGCTCTGGGTACTGATGATTTGCCTAATTACCCACCAGGGCTGTTTCCATCAACTATACCATTCATGTCATTATTGGGGTCCCTGTGAGTTTAGATTTTTTTTTTTGGCACAGTTTTAAATTGTGTATACCATGGAGATCAACGACATAATTGTTGGACAGTTGATGCTTAGGAAATTAACTAGAAAATCAAATAATAGAATTAAATCTCTAGAAATTCCTGGAAGTGCAATCATGGAAGAACTAGACCAATGTCGACAGTTAAACTTATCACCTTCTCCTTGAGCTGGCAGACTTTATTTTAGGACCTGTGTAATACAAACTTTTCAATATTTTGCTGAGCATGCACCCCGAAGTAGATGTAGGTAAGACCTAGATTATCTAATAATATAAAAGCAAAAATGATAAAATAACATTTTCTGTATCATGATGTGGCTTTTTATGTTACAAGTCCTCACTCCCTGTATGGCAGGTATCACTGTGACCACCTATTTTAAAGTGAGAGAAATTATTTTAATCTCAGGTATTACCTCTTTCACTGATGAACTGGAAAGAAAAAAAGAGCCTTGCTAGGATAGTGTAACTAAAATGACACACCGAGAGTTAAACCTATAGTTGATTTGAGTGTCACTGGAGGAAAGGAAGAAAAAGAGGAGGATTAATAAAGACAAAAACATCAAAGAAATGGAACAACTATGCTCTCAGGTAGGTATCCCTTATCCCTGTACCTATTTTATAGATTTTATAGATGAAGGAGCTGAGGCTCAGGAAAGTTAATCAATTTGCCTTACATCACATAGCTATAGGCGATAGAGCTACGATTTGAACCCAGATCGAGGGTTTTCAACAACTCAGTTCTGTGTGCAGGCTGAAAAGTTCTCAATAACTCAAAAACAAAGTTTGGTTACATGAATAAAGTAAATCTAGAGTAAGCACAAAATATTACAGTAGACTGATCATGGTGAGGGCAGGGCAATTTCTTCTTGTTTGAAAGGCAATTTAGTCTCTTCTTTTTGAGTAGACACATCTGTTACTCTTGATAACTAGTCATAAATATGGAAAACACCGGACGAGACACGCTAAACTATGCCCATGAAAATGTAGTTGAAAAATTTGTTGTTACTTTTAAGCGAATTTGATGTCTACTTATAAAAACCCATTCAACCAACTTTTAAGTGAATTTGATGTAGAGTTATAAAAGCCCACTGAACCACAACAAAATTATTTTAACACAAAACTTATTTTACACATTAACAATTTGGTCAAGAATCTAGAAATAAATAAAAATGGCCTCTGAGCAAGCATGGAGAAGAAAAGCCAAAGTAAATGCACTGTGTGCTTTCCCTACTAGAAAGCCTAGGGCCCCTCCCTTGGGAGTCCAGTGACTCTTATTTTAGGTACAATTCTAACAAGTCAGTTTTCTTCTCCTTGTACACCAAAGCACATCAACAGCAATAAACAGAAAGAGATGAGATATTGCCAAAAGAAGGAACACAGGAACATCAAAAACACAGACAAATGACCATGATGAACTTCTAAAAAATGATTCAAGAAAGATGGTGGCTGAGGTCAGAGGTTGTCAAACCACAGCCTGCAGGCCAAATTCAACTGCTGCTTTTGTTCAGTGACAAAGTTTTAACAGAAATCAGCTATGTTCATTCACTGTATATTTTCTATAGCTGCTTTCACAGGGCAGTGCCAGAGCTGAGTAGCAGTAACAGACACCACATGGCCTGCAAAACTTAAAACATTAATATCTGGCCCTTTAAAGAAAAGTTTGTTGACGGTAGAATCTAGCTCATTAAAAGTGTGGATAAACAGCTTCCCATAACTCACTGGGGCCTATGGGCATAGCATACCTGAGCTATCCAGAAATTACTGGCTTGTGTTTAGTAGGCTTCAGCAGGCATTATTTAATAAAGCATTGAAGGCTATGACCCATTTTATAAAGGTTTCCAGGAAATATTATTTTTAACTAACACAGAACTAACATTTCAGTTAACCAGAAAACTATGTCTATAGAACACCTGAATGAATTACGTTCCTAAAGGAAAATCTAGTATTTCAAAACATAAATGACTCAGAAGTCAAAATCGTACAGTTATTTACTGGCACAAGCAGGTCAACAAAATGAAATCATTTCAGATGCCCTTGCTGAAACACTTTTTTCCTTTAAGATCAAAGTTTGTATTCTAATTTCCTTCAGGTGATTCAGTCTCAGGGCTATAGAAGTATCATGTTCCCTAACCTGAGCACACTGGAAACACTGATATCAGACAAGTGAATTGGCATTTTTTGAAGAACTACCGCTGTAATTTAAACTACTCCTTGATCTTCCCCAAAGCATGCTAGAGAACCTAATTTCCATAAAACTTTCTAACCCAATTTGAACAGTATAATGTGGACAGTGGGGAATAAATGGGTTTGATCAATTATGAATTTATATGATATGTTAGTAAGCTATTCAGGCTAAGTCTTACAATTCAGTATTTTGAACACTAATGCCATGCTACATAATTTTAAAATGGTGCATTTCAGAAAAACCTCACTAGGGCATATTTGCATATTTGGAAATCTAATTAACCCAAGCATATCTTAAAGCTTTCAAGAGAGAACATACAATAACATTTTTGTCAGCTGAATGTTTGCTTGAGGCCATGTAAGGATTTTATCATCTGGTGTAATTTAACCCTTCAGCTCCCAATTTTTATGCAGGAGCTGTTTAACCTGGGAGTGAGGGGTGGGCAGATGGAATCTTCCTTCTCTCTAGGCCTGCAAATGGGGGGCTAAGCATGACCAAGAGGACTCTGACTACATTAAGAACACTATGAAGTGCCTGTGATGACTCTCTCCACTACCAAATCCAAGTCCAAAATGGTCTTTTCTCCCCCACCTTGGATAGCATAACAGAGCTGCTTTTCTTTCAGGAACTACTTGAATTAGGTGGAAAAAAAAAAAAACAAAACGCATCACATTGCATAGGTGAAAAGCATTCTGTTGATATTTTTTATGGGGAGGGGGAATACTTCAAAAGGAGACAGGGGCCCACTGAGGGACACCTCCCCAGATGCTACCTCCACTGCCCATTAACTATAACTTCCTCCAGTGGGATTTTCCTCTCCCCCTAGGCCTGAATCTAAGTCCACTCTAGAAAGCAGAAAGCAGAAAGTAAAGGCCAGTTCTTTGGACCTACTGGCTCCCTATGAAAATGAAGCACTTGGATCCCTATATGCATCACTGTCTCTGCATGCCTGGTAGTGGAGACTGATCTTTGGTCAAAACCCCAGTCTCCTGAGATCTTTCCTTTGCAGTTTTGGCCATTTACCTTACCAGAATGAAAGAAAAGACCTCCTGTCCTTGTTATTGCATCTCCCCAGCGGTTGTTGCAAACATGGGGGCTCAGACTGCAAGACACTATTTGTACTCGCATGGCCTTCACCTGTTTTTCCAAGTTCCCTGTGGATGCTCCCCTGTTACAGAAGCCTAGAGGAAATGTTGTTTGGGGAAAAAACGGAAGTCTCTGTATTAGCATTAATTGAGCAGAAAACAAAATTTATGAGGAATGCTGATATTCCCAGTAGAATCTAAATAAATGATACTTGAAATTTCAGGAGATATAATAAAAAAATTATGAACTTAATCTGCAACCATATACCGTCCGTTCGCAATAACACTCATTTTAAAATAAAAAATCTGTTCCAAGAGGACTGGTATATTAGGGAACACTGAGCATAATGTGAATTTTGCATTTGCTTATGTGGAGTTCTTGGTGAGAAATGCTAGGTGAGCACAGAAAACTGCACCCAGCTGAACTGAATTGTGGAGAAATTTACAAATCACACATAAGCACACATCTCGAACTTCTCATTTCACTTCCTGTGTTGTGACGCAGTAATGAGCCACATTCATGCCCATCTGCTGTCACAATTCCCATCAGATTTTAGATTATCCCCTTCCACGACTTTACCGTCTGACTCTGACTTCCACAAGTAAACTCCAGGTCTTTTTCATGGGACACTGCCATATTTATTATAGTATCTAAGTAGCACTGTAGTATTAGTATGTATTCCTTAACTAACATGTGTAAAACTGTGCTGCCATTTTTTATTAGCTTCCTATCTGTTTGTACATCTCTGATGAAGTTTTTCTCATGTTTGTCCCTAACCCCCTTTCCTAACCCTAAGCTATAATGTTCTGTGCAGCATGATGAATCTAGAAACATGCATGTCACCTTAAAACAGAACTGACTGTAAATCAGATTCATTGTTTTATTCCAGACCAAAGAAAGGGCAGAGGGCAGAATCAATATCATTTTAGTTGATAAAATGAAACAAATGTTTTTATGTGTCTTGCTAAGGAGAAACAATCAGTTCACATAGGGTAGTCCTCTTGGAATTTTAAAGCACACAGGGCTCCCCTTCCATCGCACCTCGATTCGGATCAGATGTCGTGTCCTCCAGCACAACCTTCCCAACTTCCACAACCACCTCAATCTGTATTAGATGCACCCACTCTGTGCCATGTGTTTCAAAGCTGCCTGCTCACTCCTTTGGCACAGGCCTCATCGCATCACACTGCAACTCTGTTTACTTATTATTCTCATTCACCGCACTGTGAGCTCTTTAGAGCTGTCTTTGCACATGTGTTTGGATTCTGGGCATGTAGCATAGTGTCTAGCGCAGGGGAGGTGCCCAGAAGATGTTTGTGAAGGAAGAATAAAGGAATGTCCAGTTATTTGTATTACTCACAGCCTTGAGCATAGTGCTTTCCACAGAACAGGCACTCAATAGACACCGTTGAATTAATGACAGAAAACAGAAAACGAGAAGTATACTTGTTTAGAGACAAGAAAATGGGAAGCAAAGCCATTTCTTGAATGTGTCAAATAAAGTCTTAATATAAATATTGTGAATTTGTCTTTATAGATGCATAAGAAAGGAAGAGGACTACGACATTTTATAACCACGAGAGAACAGTTAAATTCCTCAAGAGGGGTCTGCCTCAGTTCCCCCATCAAGCAAGTTAACTGTAAAGCTTTCCAGCCAGGAAGGCTTATTCCATTTTAAACACCTTCAAAGATTGTATTATGTCTCTTGGTAGCCTTAGACAATGCTTAATGATATTTTATAATCAAGAAATCCCTACCAATGTAAAAGCAAGCTCTCCCTTGCTACTTTAAACTAATTTTCTTTTGTTCTTTATTCTGTAACGATGGAGAACTGGTCAGCATTCTTATTATAAACCTCTGTATACTATAAGACAGTTATCAAGTCATCTCTTAGCTTTCTATTTTCCTGGCTAAGCAACGGAACTCCTTTAATCTTTCCCCACATGACCTATTTTACATCCCATTAAGCATTTCTGTTGTTCTTCTACAGACCTTTCCCAATTTTCACAGTTCTTTTTCAAAGTTGACAAAATAGTTTAATAAAAGCTCATACAACACCAAACATAACAAAGGATTATTTCCTAACTCCCCAAATCCCAGTATCATACGAGTTTTATAGCATGCTTTCTAAAAGCCAACCAGCTCTTATCACCTCCCTGTGCCTCTTAGTCTACATGCACTCTCTGAATGGGTGGTGTCTGAAGAGATCCTGACACCCAAACTCTCCTTGTGAACAGCTGTTCAAAGGTGCCCTGAGCACATGCGACACCCTCTGTGTCTGTTCCCACCAGCTTGCTGAACTAGGGCTCTGAGTAGCGAAGCACATTCCATGTGTGCCTCACCTTAATTTTCTGTAGCCCAGACCACGAAGGAGCTAAACATGTCTTTTGCAGAGCAAAGCTGGCCTTTGTAATCTTGTTTTAGGCTGGGCACTACTCTGCTGACTCACCTTGAGCTCACAGTCCTTTTCTTGTCATTGCTGTGCTTGGATAATCTTCCTCCCTCTGCTGATAGTATTGTTTACTTTCTTCTCTCAGAATATAACCTTGAATTTGTTCCATTTTTTGCAATGTGATTTATATAATTTATTAAGATCATTTCGAATTCTAGTTCTAGCTTTCCAAATGTTTGTAACCTCCTGTTAGCTTAGTGTAATCTCCAAACTTAATCAGTATGCTTTTCATTCTGTCACCCAAGAAATAATGAAATGCAGAATGGAATCTAACACAGGCACCAGGACTGAATCCTGAAGATCTCCAATTAATGGACCCCTATGGCTTATGATAAGGACTTTAGAGGGTAATAGCCTAAATAAAATTTTAAAAAATTAATTTAAAAAAAGCATATGTACCTAATTGTGATGCGATCTATTTAGACATAATCTTCTTATTTAACGATAATGGGTAAATGGGTAGCAGTATATGGGGTAGAATTAAAGGTGATCACAAATAGATAATTACTCCATCACATTGCTTTCCTTTAGTCTGTATAGGTTAATATTTCATCACAGAAGGAAATTATATCAGTTTGGGTAGGTTTCCCATTCGAAAAACAAAAAGATAAAATTATAACCAAGGTTTGTTTGTTTATTTATTAAATAGGCTCTTTGCCCAACGTGGGGCTTGAACTCACCACCCCAGGATCAAGAGCCAGGCACCCCTATAACCAAGATTTTAAAATGGTGGTCTCCTTTGGTTATTGTCACTGTGGAACTTAAAAGTAAACCAACAATTAATTAACTATTTAAAATGTAAAAAGTAAAAAGATTTTTAAGTCAATATAAGAAGCTAAATATAGGGACCTGAACAATCTAAGTGATTGTGATAGTCATACTGTCTTGAGATCAAGTTGCTGAATGACTCAACAAAATATTTACTGTGTAACTGTACAGAAAGGCAAAAACCAGTGAAAAGTAACTTTAAAATTAAATATATTCACGGGGCGCCTGGGTGGCGCAGTCGGTTAAGCGTCCGACTTCAGCCAGGTCACGATCTCACGGTCCGTGAGTTCGAGCCCCGCGTCAGGCTCTGGGCTGATGGCTCAGAGCCTGGAGCCTGTTTCCGATTCTGTGTCTCCCTCTCTCTCTGCCCCTCCCCCGTTCATGCTCTGTCTCTCTATGTCCCAAAAATAAATAAACGTTGAAAAAAAAATTAAAAAAAAAATAAAATTAAATATATTCACTAAAAAGATTCCATTACTTTCTAAACTTCAAACCAAATACTGTACACATTTAAACAAAAAAGAGCAAAGCAATTATGTCTTAATGGTTGTAAAGGCTTTCTTCATTGGTAATTTTAAACTAGATAAGTAAATTTAATTTCCACTCAAAAAATATTTGATCCTAGAGAAATTTCCGTCAGACAACATTTTTGTCACTATCACAACCATTTCCAAAAGTCATAAACAATACACTTAGAGACAATTAACAACAATGTCCTTAAGGAACAGTGTTTAGTCAGTTCATCAAAAATAACTATTGACTGGAAATTTGATTGCGATATAGAACCTTACTTGCTTACTTCTCTTAGCTCCACGTTCAGCTATTTTGTTATTTTAGGCTACTAGTTGTTTTGTGAAGCTGTTAGATGTTTTCAAAACTGCACAGAAATGGGTCAAGGGAAAATTACAAAAAACTCTCTCACTAGAATCAGATTTATGGAATGTTTGATAAAGGGATATCTTCTGTTAACAGAAAAAGGAACATATATGAAAAAGAAGAAAAAAATCTGAGCTGTGCATTCAGCAAAGAGTGAACTGACCTTGGAATTGTATTGTATAAACATACAATTTTCCCCCATTTAGTTTTCTGCTGGCATATACACTCTGTCTGCATATAATGTTAATGCATCATTTATTTATATCAAAAGCCTTCTCTAGACAAGCGTCCTAAAAATATAGTAAGATTATTTTGTTCTGGGAGTAAAGAACTTAAGAAAATCCTCATTCTTAAAATATGCTCTTTTATAAAATCAATTCACAGATATTCAGTGTCTAGTCAATAAGCTATGGATTGCCAATAAACATGCTCAAATACTTCTCCTCCTCTTCCTTCCCTTTCTTCATGTATTGGCTTTGACTGCTCATTAGCACACCCAGGACAAGACAAGATGGGTGACACAAATCTATCGATTTAGAAGACTTGCCAAAAACTTCTGGAAATTTACTTCCCTTCAGTAATCTTGTTTTTCATTACAGTTCTTGAAATATGTTTAATTAATGGGATTAAGTCCAAGGTCAAGTAAATAGGTCATATAAAGAAATAATATCATAAAATATAATTTCATTTCTAACATCCCATGAGCTTACAATGTATTCCTACAAAAATACTATTTGATATTTGTGCTTTAAAATTTTATATAGTATTCAAGATTAAAAATGGATACATGTTTTTTATTTGCTTGGGCACAATCTACTACATTAAAGAGTATTTGAAAAAAAAATGTGTCATTGCCTGAGATTTGGATACTTTTTTATTATAGTGGGTTTTTCTTTAATTGTAATGGCTTTAGGATTAATAGAATTTGACTCATGAACTGAACATGCAGAATGAACTTACTGTTTTCTTCAGTAACACACAAAGAATTCTAGAAATCAAAAGATAAAAGATGCATGGAATCTGAATCAATCTAGATGTAAATTTGACAGTTCATTTTTATTACAGATGATAGAGTTTTTGAGATAACAGGCTTATAAATAATATCAAAGATTCCATTTGTAAGGTTCAGCTAGGAGTCTCGCTCAACAATCAGATTGTTCTGATTTTCCTTCTTTAGTTAAAGCGGATTTTTCAGAAAAGAAACTTAAAGATGGTTGACCTAAAACAGGTAACAAAGCTTCACAGGGGAAATGTTTAATATTTCAACATAAAGATAATTATACCAATAGTGGGCATGCTGTAAAATCATTTTATAATATCAAAATGAACATAAATAATAGTTTATGCCAGCCCTTTGTTTAATGATACATCCAACAAATGTGGATATGGTAGCAGGAAATTCAACAGAAGTTAGAAAGGTTATGTTTGTATGTTTGAATTCCTGGTGATGGCAATTTTTCCCCCTACTATTTCTGTGGTTTTCAAATGCTTGACTATGAATAGCTATCATTTTTACAGACAGATAAAAAGGTGCTAATGTTAAAAAAAAAGTTTAAAACCCAAATACAATTCTGAGAAGATTGGAAGATTTCTGCTAGCATTCTCCAAGGGATCATAAATCTCCAGATGTTATATATGATGTACGCTGACTTCTCTCAGGGTTGATATACAATCACTTGGAAGAATCATGACTTTATTTTAAAAGTCTACCTTATCTCCACTGGTTACAAGTATAAAGAATATTTTAGGCATTAAGGAAGCAGAAAAACCTAAGATTCTCTATCTGCAATTTTTCCTCACATTGCTAGATTTCCCTCGAACCAATTACTGAAGTTGATATAAGAATGTCTGAAATACAGGGAAAAAAGGTATTTGAATCATTCAGGCTATTTGAAGCAAATTCATAATAGTGAGTCAACAAAGTGTTATTGGATTAATTTTACTCAGTACTAGATGTTGGATAAAAATGATGAAAAAAAGACCCTACCCTTTTCCTCTCAGGTCTCAGCAATGTGTAAACTCAGAGTCTAGATGGGGGTGACACTAGCGGCAGGGTCTGAGGCAGGACAGGTCTGCCCGTGATTTCTTGTGATTGTGTAGTTTGTGCTCTCCCTCTATTTGGGGATACCTTGTTCCAGACAACAGTAAAGAAACAATACAGGAGATAAGTTATGAGTAGAAAATGGAGCACATTTCATTTTTTAAAAATGCTTTAAAAACTTTTTTTTTACTCTTTTTGAGACATCTCATGTAATAGCAAGCAATTAGAGGGAAAGAAAGGGTGAGACAATAAAAGAGATCATGGAACAGATTTCAATATAAATAAATAGTGTTTAAACTGAGGTCTCAAGCTATAATATCTAGAGTTAAAACAAGTGATTCTAGTCTTGTGGTGGTGGGGAGAGAGGAGCAGGTATTGTAAGTACTAGAATGTACTTTGAGTGTATTCTCATAGAAGAATAAGAGACATTTTAAGCCCATATTCGCCTCCACTCTTTTCCCTCTTTCCAAGGTCATTATCACTGGGAATTGGCTGGAGAAGAGGGTTGGAAATTTCGAGGGTGTTTGCTATTTAAGTACAAGTTTAAAAGTAAAAAATGTGCATCCCTGCCACTATTATAGGACAAAGAATATATAGCTGGGTGTAGGCAGGCAGGGATTAAGTCCTATTTGTATATTACACTAAATTATTCATTGGACATAATTCTTCCTAAGCAGGTTGACAAAGAATCATAATAAAGTGTTTAGTAAAAGTGGGATTTACTAAACTGTGCATATTCCAAATGCAGTTTTAGAAATGAGAGGCAAGTGGGTTATCTCTACGTTATCATTTATTTAGGGGTTATCACTGATTTTCTTTGTAATATTCTGTATTTTTCAAATGATAAGGAATACACACACACACATACACAATTTAAGAGTATCCTGCTGTATTGCTAGGAGCTTTAAATTTATTACTGCTAAATTTTCAATGATCCCACAGTCTATAGAGAAGAGAGCGAGAGTATAGAGAGAGTTTATACCCCTAAGTTTATAGAGAAAAAAAGACTGTGGCTCAGAGATGGTTAGCTGTGCTTAAGTTCACACATAGATAATTAAATGTCACAGGTCAGATTTTTTTTTCTTTAAGAAAAAATACTAAAGAACAGAGATGAACTGAGTATTATTGTTGCTATGAAGGGCATTTGTGGGCCTTGGATATTACCTTGACAAATCTTTCTTTTTTTTAATGTTTATTTTTGGGAGAGAGAGACAGAGTGCAAGGCGGGCAGGGGCAGACACACACACACACACACAGAATCAAAAGCAGGCTTCAGGCTCTGAGCTGTCAGCACAGAGCCCGACGTGGGGCTCGAACTCACTGTGAGATCATGACCTGAGCCGAAGTCAGACACTCAACCGAACAAGCCACTCAGGTGCCCCACCTTGACAAATTTTGATAGCCACTACCTGAGAGTCTTCACCTGAGTGACAGGGATATCCCATGGATTGGCTCCAAAGAAACATGATTAACAAATTCTACATGAACCTGCATATGTGTCTGGACAAACGTATTTGTCTGGGCAGAAAGTTTCTAATTTTCATCAGATAATGATTAAAGTACTTGTTCAGGAGAAACCTTATACATAGTTTCTTCTTTCAATAAACTTAGGCAATATTCCTTGTACGGTTGGATTCATTAAACACAGCAAGTTATTAAAGGATGGGCTGGGGGCTTGTGGAAGGCGGGGTGGAGCTGAGGCAGATGCAGGCTGGTAAACCTGGCTGGGAACTTATGCTTTGAGAATAGTGGAGCTTGATGATTCTCAAACTTCAGCATCATCAGAATCACCTGGAGGGCTTGTTAAACTACAGATTGCTGAGCCCCACCCCCAGAGTTCTGGATTCATTCAGGCTGTGGTGGGGCCCGAGAATCTGCATTTCTAACAAGTTTCCAGTAATGCTGCTGCTGCTGCTGCTGCTGCTGCTGGATAGGGAAGAACACACTGAGTCGAGGCACAGACTCGGGGACCCAATGGGGTTTAAACCCTTGGCCTACTACTTATGAGGGTGTATCATTAACAAGTTACTTAACCTCCTCCTACCTCTGTTTTCGAATCTGTAAAGTGGGCATGATTATATCTAATAAAATTAAACAGGATAACATATGTGAAGGTTATTCCAATGTATGACACACATTAAGAACTCAACAGATTTGATGCATAAATCAGTAAACTCAATAGTTCAAAAAACATTTATATACATCTAATAAGGTTACACACACACACACACACACACACACACACACACACACATACAAACACTTGGATTAAATAGAATTATAAAGTACTGAAACAACTCCCATAGGAGAGGACAATATATTAAATCAAAGCAAGTTGAGCATAGTAAGACAGTTTTAATCGTCTTTCAGATAAATAAACCTTTTTCAAATTATTGAGTCAAACTAATCATATCATTGCTATTTCCTTAAATTTGCAGCCTCTCAATCACTGCAGGCCCATCAATGCTAAGAGAATCCATGGTAACCACACAAAGTAAACATCCACCTACCCATTAGTGCCAGCAATTATTTGGCATTTGTTATGTTAGTTAAACTGTGTAATGGTGTGTGAGAAATCAGTTTCTGCTTCCTTGACCCTTTGGAAAGCTGGTTTTCCAACCCAGCATGCCTTGCCGAGACTCCAAAGTGTGACAGCTGTGACTCCAGGCACTGATTCTCTCACAAGCCCCTTCTGGAAATGAGGCAGCAAACATCAGGGTCTCCTCCAAAAGAGTAAGAATCTATTATGGGCACATGATTATTGATAATGACCATTTCTATTTTGGGGCTAACAGCTAACTAGGACTTATATTGTTCGTTTTAACAAGTATTCATCATGAACCCTGAACTATCCCTCAGAGAACATTAATTTTGGATGCATGTGATACACAAGAACACAATGAAAGGATTATTTTCATGCCTTTAGATTTCAAGAAACATATCCTGTTTACTTATGTTGAAGATGTACAAAGAGATTTAAAAATAGTTAAGAATAGCTTTAAATGTAAATGCGTTTTCATGCTCTCACAAACCCTTGACCTTAATTCTACAGATATTATAGATCTAAAACTACACAGAAATTTTACTTAATAACACAACATTTTGTTACCTCAACAGATGTTTACTATGTCTCCTTAGTAAAATCTCCTGTAGTAAATTCTGGGAGAGATACAAAAGTGAGTAAAGGCTTGACTGTCATTAAGGAACTGATAATTCATAGAGGAGATGAGATACAGTCATGAGGGGAAAAGGGAGGGCATCTGGGGCATGGCCAGGGTCACAGAGACTGGATTGAGGATAAAATGCTTATGGCAGAGTGAGAAGCAGCCTGGCTTGGCTTGCATAGGAGTTCATGTTGTAGAGACGTAGGACATATGGTGAAATAAAAGAAGACCTGGGGGTGAAAATGAGTTCTGTGGACCTGATTATCCCATTCATAGCCAAAGGTTTCGCTAGCCAGAATCCTAATGTCATCATAACGATGTTTTTTTTCTTTACAGTTTCTGCACCTTTGTGCCACTCATGGATATACCTAAGAAGATGTTTACTAGGAGTGACCACAGCCTGGCTTAGAGCTCTTCTCTGTCTCCACAGGCAGAGGAAAGCAACTCTTGCTAGAAGCATAACAGAAAGAGTAGAGGTGGAAAGCTGCTCAGTCAGGGCAGGGATTGGTGAAAGAACAACTAACAAGGTCATCCCCTACCCCCTCCATTCAGCCTGCAGGGTCCCACTGGTCTAACGAACACTTGCTCTATTCTGGCCTGAAGAGAGTGTGTTCTCTTTAAAGAAATCTGGGTCGGCAGTGGCAGCTTCTGTTTTAAAGCATAACACAATATGGCACCAAGGCAGGGGACAGAATACAAGGAAAATATTCTCCTTGACATTCTTGTTGGCATGTGAAGGAGAGAGAAACCAATGAATAAACATAGTAAGTAAAACCAAATATTTATTCTACAGCCATGCCTAGATGACTTCTTATTTCATGTTGGTTGCCCTCTTCCACTACTTCCCTTCATTGCAGCCAAAACACAATGCCTCTCTATGGATAAAGCTATATGTACATGTGACCTTATCAGAGAAATGAACAAAGAGATCTGAACTAAGCCTGATTAAGACAATGTCAAACATGGCTGCTTGTTTACTGTCTAACATTTCTAATATAAGTTTAGAGTAATACTGAGTGGGGTCATAACTATAAGGATAATGAGAAGAGTTGCACATAATATTTTTAGGTGGAAAAAAAAAGGCAAGGATGAATCCTGAGCACAAAGGTAAATAAAATACATTTGAGAATACTTACTCTCCACTCAAAGCCAGAGAGATTCTCATCTTTAACTGCTATAAAGATGAGAATAAAAATTCTCATCTTTAACTGCAGATAATACATAAATGAATTTTCTTTCATTTGTAAGCAGAAAAGCTTAAAAGGATATTTGTACTTGAAGGTACATCAGGGCATACTTTACAGGATTACAGTACTAGGCCATCAATATTGACCTTATCTATACAAAAGATTTTTATATTAGGATGTCAAGGAAATGTACCAGGTTCATACAGAAACAAATTCTTCAACATTCAGTAACACAACTATGAAGTGAGTACTCTGTTTTATAATCCTTTCACTTGGTGCACTGATGAATATAATACATGGCAATGAACTTGCTATGAAAACAACAACTGATATTTCAAAATGAAACTTTCCTCTGCAGAGAACCAGAGAAAGAATGCATCCATTTGCTCAGGGCGCTGCCTGGCTACACTTCATTTATGCAGATTTTAGGTTAATTGATAGGACTCACAGACAAGGGTTCTATAAAGCATTTTACCGAGCATATATCCTGATTATAATGTCATGTTAAGAAATGGAGTGCAATCTGTCTTCATGTCATATTTAATAGATTTCTAGTAAATAGCCCACAAGTGCTCCTTCTAACAGGTGATGAATTATATTAATGCCCTGTTGTACTTTCATAATTAAGGGTCTGGCAGGATTTCCATTACAATCAAGACTCATAGTAGGGAACAAAAGGAGTGGTTTTCATGTTTCCTGGCCCGGATGACCACAGTGCTCTCCCCATGCCCACAGCCACTTTGGGCCATGGGGAATACACCTAGGAGGCTACTGTCAGAAGAAAACTGGGGAAGTTGGCTGTTTGTTATTAGCAACCTCTGTTGTTATGGAAGCATTCCCTTCCTTTTTCTGGCTCATTTGCTCCTTCTGAGTGTCTGTTCTCTCCTTTTTACTCATAAAAGTCCAATACACCTTCACCGCAGACATGATGGCTTCTCTTTGATGTCATTTCCTTTCCAAGCCGTGGCTGTTGCCCTGCTGTTTCCTCTGGAAGAAACCTGGCCGCCCTGTACCTGGGATGCACAGTGGCAGCCCTCTTTGCCTTTTGAATAACAATGCATGAAGTTCATAAACAAAACCAATACAGAGATGGCAAAGGGAGAGGTGAATATAATGCATGGGAAACCTTTCCCCACAAAACAAAGATGCATTTACCAGAAATTCAGGGGATAAAACTACAGCCCCTAAGGTCCATTCTAAAGTAGGTCTTCAAACAGTAGGAATGTCAGAAGAGTTAAGCCAAGGGAGGAGGGCAGAGTCCAGGCAGGACTGGAAACTGACCTGGTGTCATGTTCCCTATGTTCTTTTGTGTGGTTGTATCACACCCCGCGAGTGTTGAGACTCATCAGAAAGAAAAGTAGAAGGGTTTGAGTAGCATGGAGAATAACATAAGTAGAAGGAGAGACAGGAAGAAGGAATACATGATGAGGGAAAAGGTCAGAGGGGTGTTCTGGATTGGTTTAACCTGTTTCGAAGTAAAAAGATTAAGGTCCAAAAGAGGAAAAATGGAGTTGCCAATCATGCCCCTCAAACATTAGCAATTTTGAAAATTCTTATTAATTTCATCACAGGCAGACTACGTGGTCTAGTGAGCAAGCACAGCCTTGGGGGTTTGTATACGTGAGGTTTCTGATTCTCGGCTTTCCCCCCATGAGCTAGTTGCATCAAATTTGCACAAGTCACCTGGGAATAACGACATTAACTTCCTAGAGCTATTATGAGGGCAAGCTTAGATATTTAAAATACTTTCAAGGAGTCACGGTCCCATTTCCATCTCCCTTCAAGTCATAAAAATTTCAAGTTATTTAATTTTAGAAATTTGTAATATAAGTTATACTTAAGTCTTATTTTTTAAAGAAGTTTATTTATTTATTTTGGAAGAGAGAGGGAAAGATAGAGAGAGTGCATGAGTGGGAGAAGAGCAGAGAGAGAGACAGGGAGAGAGAGAGACTCCCAAGCAGGCTCCACGCTCAGCAAGGAGTCCGACACAGGGCTGGATCTCACAACCTCGAGATCATGACTGAGCCCAAATCAACAGTCAGAGGCTTAACTGACTAAGCCACCAAGGTGCTCCATTCTTAAGTCTCATTTTTACAAAACTCAGACACAGTATATTAACTAATGAGTAAATATGGTTGGAATGGCAATATTAACAAAGGTTTAGTCCCTCATACGGTAAGGTCTGCAGAGGTACTCTGGGTCTGGTTTCAGAGTGTAAGAAGCCAGCCATACAACTTCAGTTCCCAGATGGCCATGAGTTCCTATTACCTCCTAGCTACAACATACACTGTATCCTTCTAATGACCTTTCCCTTTGCTCTTGCGACCAAAATAGCCTAAAACAATTGAATCAAAATCAGATAAAAATTAAAAACCGGTTATCATGGCATCCAAATTCCTACCTGTTTTGCACTGGAATTATATGACCATAGAGGGGAAAATAATTTGTCATGCTTTTAAGGTAGATAAGCTATTTAAATATTGAGAGATACTATTCACAAAACTAGTATCCATTTTATTTAGCACGCAATAAGGATTTTATGCACACCATTCTCATATATGCATTTCTGGGCAAAAGGAAGAAAGTATTTTTGCTGCTAAAGTTGCATATACTTTTCTAGAATAAAAACTTTATACTAACCTTGTGGAGAAAATCAGAATGAATTAGTATGGTATATACGATAACCTACTATGTCATCGTGCCAGAAGTTTGACCAATTCCTTTTCATGGAAGTTTGAAAATGTCAAGTTCATTTTTAAACCCATGGCTAGTTTCATCTACTTTAAACCAGAAGTGACAAAATAGGAATTGACTGGGGGGAAAATTCTGCAATCCACTGTTCTTAATATTTGATAATCCATGTGAAGCAGGTTTACCACAAACTGCTGTGACAGAACAAAGATGACAGATAAACTCCTGTGACCAAATTAATTGGAAATAGATGCCTCAGTCTTGTGATCCTATTTCAGTTTTTGAAAGAATTATATGCACCTTCAGAGCATGCCACGTCTAAGGATGATTAGTCCTTGTACTGCTGGCATCAGGCTGATATGGCATGTTGCCAAGTGTCTCAAGAGAAAGCTAAAAGTTCAGTGGAGGTGGTGCAGACTGTGTAGCTATTCCAGGATTACCTCAGAGAACATCCTGGCTTTTCCGCTGAAAGCTTGTCAGAGTTTGATATCTATTCTCTTTGTGCCTGTGATGTGTGTTTTCAGGCTGCCATAAATGGACTTCCTTAAATTGGTCTCTTGTTTTTCTCACTTTTGCCATATTGCTGAGAAACATAAAGTAACTTCAGGCATTTTATCAGGCCATCTATATCCACATATCTGTTTCCACTTTTATTATGATTTATACATGTCAGAGAGATCTGGTGTTAAACTATGGCAACCAATCCCAAAAAGAACTCTTAATGTCTTCCACTTGTCTGAAAACAATAACATGATGTTAATTATTATGTACAGGTAAATGGTCAACCATCTATCAGTCTGCAGCCAGCCAAAATAGAGCCGAATATTAAACACAGCCCAAATTAAATGATGAAATATCCTACAAATTACTAATTATAAACATATCATAATGTCTCTTGAATGTGCTTCCAACTAATTCAGTATGCGGGAAGAGAGCAGAGAAGGTGAGACTACAGACAGAACCAGTTTAGCTGTCTATTCAACTACTGAAGTTGGGTACTACATACACAGGCTTTCATTACAGTTTTCTGTAGAAACTTTTGTTAACATTTGAAATTTTCCATGATAAAAACATTTTAAAAACATGAAACCTAGCAACTTTGGAAGGTTATATTATCTAATGTGGCTGAAACAAATTTACTTTTCAGACTAGAAATATAATCTACTGAATCATCAGTATCAAATCTACTCTACACAGGAACCATAATAAATATATGAGATAAAATATATCTGTAGCTAGAGTAAATATTTCAATGTCTCATATAGATATATGCTCTTTATACTGATAAATCCTCTTCTTGCCTTGTCAAATCCACCATAACTAATGTGATATAAGGAAACCAGAAAAAAATGATTAATTTTAATAGGGACTTTTTTGTTGGCATGTTTAACCTCAAATCACAAAAGATGTAAATGCTCTCAAATTAACCTTTTTTTAATGCTAAGGAAAAGTATTAGATTAAACATACATTAAAAAAACAGTCTACTCAAATGTTAGAACAATGTAACCCAAACTTGACACTAATTTATACATATTTATCCTTTTATTTGCAATGTGAATAATGTTGCAATAAGTATCTGCATTTATAGCAAAAGAATTCAAGTCTCCATATCATATCTTGATATACTTTTCAATGTAACAAGGATACATACTGAAATCCAGTAAACTGTTTAAAACAGACGTAATCATGTCACTTAACGTAAGTTTAAGTAAAATAGTCTTTCAAATCAAATTATATCAGAATTATTTTGACAACTTGGTAGTCATTCTCACTAAGAAAACATATTACATATTAACACACTAAGTGTTTTAGTTAATAGAGTGACACATTTACAACAGTGCAGCCCTATATATAATGACAATTTCAAAAATTATCAGTCACTCAAAAATTAATAATACATTCCAAGAATCAGATCTGAGGATGTAAATATCTAACAAATGTCATAATTTTGTTACTTGTAAGATCAATTGTGGGGAAACTATGTTGATCTGGCTGAGCAAAATTTTTAAGTCTATACAAATTTATTGATATCCTAAATTGAAAATTACTAATAAACTCAGACATGAAAAGTCAGATTATTGAAACATTTTTTTTTAATTTTTTTCCCACGTTTTTATTTATTTTTGGGACAGAGAGAGACAGAGCATGAACGGGGGAAGGGCAGAGAGAGAGGGAGACACAGAATCGGAAACAGGCTCCAGGCTCTGAGCCATCAGCCCAGAGCCTGACGCGGGGCTCGAACTCACGGACCGCGAGATCGTGACCTGGCTGAAGTCGGACGCTTAACCGACTGCGCCACCCAGGCGCCCCAGATTATTGAAACTTTAACACATTTTTGATCAACTGCTTTATAAAAAGGTGACTGGAGAAGATTTGCTCCTTTGAGAAGACGTAGGGAAACACAGGAGTGGGAACTTAAAAGTATATTACAGTTCATGTATTTTATATATTTTATCTTTATAGTCTTTAATTATTGAAAACAGAAAAGGTGGTATTAAGAAAACAAATATTTTAAAGTGATATATAAGAGCCAAAAAACACATAAGTACTGTAGATTTTCAGCTATTTACAACTGTTACTGCTTAATGTGTTAGCCAACACTCCTCTTTTCTTAAAAAAAAAAAAAAAATACATGCACAGAAAAACCCTTTAGATTCATAATGGTCATTTCTCCTGTGCTGGGGTTAAAACAAAATTTGTATTTTAAAAGAATAATAGCAAGGTGCCTGGGTGGGCTCAGGTGGTTAAGTATCTGACTCTTGGTTTCCGCTCAGGTCATGATCTCACTTGTGTTTTTGACCCCAGCATCAGGCTCTGCACTGTCAATGCAGTGCTTAGGATTCTCTCTCTCTCTCTTTCTCTCTCTCTGCCTCTCCCCTGTTCCCTCACACACATGCTCACTCTCTCTCCCTTTCTCTCAAAACAAATAAACTTAAAAATAAAATGAAATAAAATAAAATAAAATGTAAAATCAAAGAATAAGGACAATTATTGAATCAAACCTAATAGACGTGGTGTTTTGTACAAGTTCTCTCATGACCTCCTTCCTAAAGTCGTGAATTTATTTTCAGATTAGTAAGACAGTAAGTAGTGCCTTGGCTCAATGCCTGCTCAGGCTCTTTGCATACTGTGTGTCCAGAAAATAAAACCTGCCTTCAGTGCGCATCTTGTTTATTGTTTTTAAACAATATTTACAATAAAGGTATTCAAAGCCAAGAAATTTAGCATAATTTAGCACATGTTGACTAGATGCTCTGAACCATGGGTGAGAATGAGCAAACGGAGAAATGGGTTTTGAGCATTCTTGGGAATGAATAAGAAGCTGTGGTCAGGCCAAGCAATGATTAAATCTATACCCACCTTAATGATAAAAGACAATACTTTGACAGTGTTTAATTCATCGTGGATGTATTGGGTGAAATTAAATTGATGCTGATGATTGAAAGAATTATTTTCTAAATTCATTTGATTCTCTTGTATAAATATTGGCTACAAGAGAATACCGCTGGAATTTCTGTGTGTGTATGTATGTGTGTGTGTGTGTGTGTGTGTGTGTGTGTGTACTTGATAACAAAAAAATCTAATGATAAGAACTAAACATCATCAATACAAACAAGTGGTATCACCAGATTTTCTTTAGTGCATAGGGCCAATTTTAATATATTTCTTCTTTTATCAAATAAAAATAGTTTTTAAAAATAAGGATCAAATGACATAAAATTCACAACCTGCCCCATAATATATCCTGTGTGTAATACAACTACAATATCCTGAAATCCATGATTAGTTTGAAACCAAGTAACTCTATATCCAGGAGTCTAGCAAGATACCACCTTTCAACTCATTACCACTTTTTCTGCTGCAGAAACAGATTAATCTGAGAACTTACTGGTCAAACACTTTTCCTCTGCTTTCGCAATTAAAAATTTTTTTCAATCATTTTTTTGAAGATGTCATACAGGGTGCTAATGCTTTCATAAGCACAATCAATACCTTTAGAGCACTGAAAAGTTGATATGAGTTGAATATATAGGCTGTTACAAATAAAGTTCTCTTTCTAAGTAGTTCAGTTTTAGGAGTGGTATTCTTATGAATCCAAACAAATGATTTTATAAAAAGTAGAGCAATACAGTTAAAGATCATTTACTATATATGAATGATACATCAAACACAAATAAACCAGGACTATTGAAAATAGACCAAATTTGAGTATTTAGTTTTAAAATGAGAATATTGATTAGATTAAATTGATTAAAATAAAATTAGTCATCTAGATATGACAGCACATTTGAATGTTTTGATCCATTAGTTTAAAAATGATTCATTAATTATGGGGCACCTGGGTGGCTCAGTTGGTTAGGCGTCTGACTTCAGTTCAGGTCATGATCTCACAGTTTGAGGGCTCAAGCCTGGTGTCGGGCTCTGTGCTGACAGCTTGGAGCCTGGAGCCTGCTTTGGATTCTGTCTCCCTTTCTCTCTCTCTGGCCCTCTCCCACTCATGCTCTGTCTCTCTCTGTCTCTCAAAAATAATAAATAAATGTTAAAAATTAAAAACAAATAAAGATGATTCATTAATAAAAAAGAGCATGATAATCTGATCTTTTATTTAGCCTAATGTAGGTAACCACCCACCTGGAATTTAACCCCAAGCTAAATTTTCTCTTAGACAACAATGAAATTTAGCAAAGAAAGAATTTTGTGCAAAGAAGCCACCTTTTGACTAGACTGAATAAGAAAGAGGATAATCCCTAATGGCTATTTAACCTCATATCATGTCTATTTGCCCATAGAACGTTCTCATCTGAACATCTAAATAAGGGTGTATTTGATGTATTTGGCGTTGCTAATATTTCCAGAAAGATATAAGGACATATGTGACTCCCTGAATTAACTTAATTTCTCCACTAGGATCTCCCTGTTGGAACTGTTTATGGATCTTTACTCAAAAAGGCCATCATTACGGGGCTCCAGGAGGGAGCTTTGAAGTTCCGTTCTGTTCCTCCCCTAACTCCTCCACATTTCTCTCCATGGAGGAAGAGTGTGGACTTCAAGTTGGATTCTAGCATGGCAATTGAGCAACGAGTTCTAGGGATGAAATTCTCAAAAGAGGTAAGAGCTTTTCTTCACCTAGTATGGTGGTTGCCTTCTTCCAGCATCCTTCTGTGAGGTTCCACTCAGCATCTTCCCCACCATCCCTTTTCCTCCAGCATGGGCAGACAAAACTGGAGCTACTGCCCCAGGAGTGAGAGGTGCAGATGATCGTGCCTTTTTGTTTCAACGTGGTTACTAATTCTAAGGATTGGTGTTTGGGGGCAGAAACCTGCTTGGTTTGTTCTTAGATGAAAGGAGCACTCCGTGTTTTTTTTTTTTTTTTTTCGAGAGAGAGAGCATGAGCACGAGTAGGGGAGAGGGGCAAAGGGAAAGAGAAAGACAGAAAGACAGAATCTCAAGCAGGCTCAAGGCTCAGCACGGAACTTGATGTGGGGCTCGATCCCACAACCATGGGATCATAACCTAAGCAGAAATTAAGAGTCAGATGCTCAACTGACTGAGCCATCCAGTCGCCCCTATTTATTATTTTTTTTATTAGTGTTCTGTGTTAGGTTTGGGGCCAAAGATTTTCATTATCATTTCTTCATTCAACAATTAATTATCAAGTGAGTAATGATTCAGGGTGCAAACTCTAGAATTAGTCTCTATAATTTGAATTCTAGCTCGATCACTGAAAAAACTGCAGAACTTTGGATATGAATTTCTTTGTGTCTTACTTTTCTCATCTGTAATTTGGGGATAATAATAATAAGTCTCTAGTAGGGTTGTTGTAAGAACTGATTAAGTTAACAAATGTGGAAACTCTTAAAATAGACCTGACATATAACAAGAGCTCAATAAACATTAGTTACTATTATTGATAATTTTTTAATATATTAAATATTGATAATGCTAGTCTTACTTGGCAAGCAGCTAGCAAGGGAGGACACAAATATGCACATGAAAGATAAGGTCCCTGCCCCCAAGGAACCTGTCTTATGGTACCGAGTCTTCATCTTCCTTTTTTTTTTTTTTTAATTTTTTTTAATGTTTATTTATTTTTGAGACAGAGAGAGACAGAGCATGAACGGGGGGAGGGTCAGAGAGCAAGGGAGACACAGAATCTGAAGCAGGCTCCAGGCTCTGAGCTGTCAGCACAAAGCCCAATGCAGGGCTCCAACTCATGCACTGCGAGATCATGACCTGAGCCGAAGTCGGACGCTTAACCAACTGAGCCACCCAGACGCCCATGAGTCTTCATCTTCTTTGGGACTCTAGAATTTGTCTGAAACATGATTCTTGACGTAAAGTACCGTCTTAATACCAATCTAACACTTTATCTTTATAACAAACATCAACTTTCAGAATAAGACCAGGCTAAAATCTTTTGTATATTTAAAGAGGCCCAACTTTATACTTCAAGCTTGATTTACTAACAAATGATTTTTTAAATGATAATATTAGCTAATAAGACTTCATGAGAATGAATTGAAGTGTACGTGATGACAGATAAATGGAGGCCCAAAACATAAAGGATCCCAACCTTTCTCCTCAGTTCCTTGTACCTGTCTTCAAACATGGGGTCTTGTTTTCTAAAAGCATCTGGTTTGTTTAACATGACTACACAGCTATCATGGCTGTGTATGAGAACAGATGGAGCAGGTAAATGGGCTTTTTTTTTTCTAATTTTTTAAAAACGTTTATTTATTTGAGAGAGACAGAGAGAGACAGAGTGCAAGCATGGGAGGGGCAGAGAGAGGGAGACAGAATCTGAAGCAGGCTCCAGGCTCTGAGCTGTCAACACAAAGCCCGGCATGGGGTTGAACTCACAAACCGCAAGATCATGACCTGAGCCGAAGTCAGACGCTCCACTGACTGAGCCACCCAGGTACTCTGGTAAATGGGCCTTCTGAAAGCAGAGACAAGAGTGTAAAAGGCTGAGATCAAGGAACAGTGCTGAGATTTTATGGTCTATGGTCCTGGAGGCCTGGGAAGTATCATGCATATGCCCATAGAAGATGTATTTTTTTTCTAATTTACCTTGTTTTGATTTAAAAGAACATAGGGTTCTTTGAAGCAGTGATATCTAAATATAACCAATCGTAAAACTCACCAGAGAACTACTAAATAACATTAACAAAAAACCACAGAGCTCTGCTCACCACCCCTAACTCTCACCCTACCCCTGGCAAGAGTCAGATTTAGTAGGTCTGATAGAAGGATGATCACTTGTAATTTCCCCACTCCCAGAGCTGCCCAGAGTATTTGAAGAGAGTACCAGGGTAGGATGTACTCACCTCAGTTTGATCTTTAGAATTATCATGCAGCCCCCAACTTCCACAGAGACTGTGGTTTTACCAGTCTAGGGTGAGACCTGACACTGGTATTTTAATAAAGCATGCCCACCTGATTCTAAGGTGTAGTCAGACCTACGGACCATGGGCCTAGTTCAACAGTTTCCTTCTGAGCAGTTTATAGCAAAACTGGATGTGAATTCTGTGCTTCAAAGCTAAGATATGCCATTGTCATTACCAGTAGAGTTATATGAGCTCTTACTCTGCATTACAGCACTGAGTGAAGACACAAACATAACTTGGGGTACACATCCCAACTACTAATGAAGCCAAATTATAGATAAGATTAAAAAATTGAATTCCAAAGTGACAGATGTACTATGTAATCTTCATCCACTCCCCCAGAAATAACCTGAAGACTGCTCTTTCATATCTAAGTTTCTCTTACTACTTTATCTCTTTCTCTTTTTGGTATTTAGATACTGCTTGTGCTGGGAGAAAAACAATCCTGCATGGTTTATCTGCTTTTTTACAATATCCTTTCATCAGCTTAGAAAAATGAAGAGTCAACATAATTTATTTTCAGGGGTACCCTACATAAAACACATATCCAAGCATTCATTCCGGTGCTTAGGGTAAGGAGATTTAATCATGGTATTTAGTGAAATAAAACCTACCTGCCTAAATCAGAATTTCTTCCAGATGAAGTGAGAGGGGTGATGAAACAGGACCTCACTTATTTGCCTCTAAAAATACTGGGATAAAAATTAGACACACACACACACACACACACACACACACACACACACACACACAAACCCACACACTGACATTTAAAGATATAAAGTTGGGGCAGGTATAGGACCATCTAGACAGTATAATACCATGTAATACTAAGAGTTTCCTTACACCAAACAAGAATTAGGAAGTAGTACATCTCTTTGTACAGTTCAATGACCAATAGATTTAGTCAGACTGGAAAGGAACTAATTTCCCACTCTGGGAACATATCACAAATATCCAACCTAACATGAAAAGTACAATATCATTAAATACAGACAGTAATGAAATTTTCTATTAGTGCACATCAGATAAGAATACTTTGTCTCCTTGAGACTGGAACACAAATCCCAAAACTGTTGTCCTTGAAAAAGATGTATAAACAAGGCCATGACTCTGCGAATATCTATCATTTTTTTCATGTTAAAAATCTTGCCTTTACTAAGCAGATTTTCCTCTTTGTCCCTCTACATAATGTAAATGGTAACTGATGGCACATTGAAAATGGAAGAATTATTCATATCAGTTCCAAATGTACTTTGGGGGACAAATTTTTAAAACTTTTTATCATGAAAAATTTCCAACATACACAAAAGTAGAAAAAATAGTACAATGAACTTCCATGTATCCATCCATCACGTAGCTTCAATAATTAATTAACCCATTCACAAAACTGTTTTTGTAAACACCCCTACCTACTCTCCCTACCCTAATGGACACACTGACTGGATTGTTTTAAAGCAAATTCCAAATAGCATGGCAGATCATTGGAAGGGGGCAGGGCAGGCAGAGGGCATTTAGTCAAGCCATTATCCAGCATCTGAATAATTTGATTTTGTGTTCTTTTTAAATGCATATCTCTTGTACTTTTTTCATTCATAAAATTTTTTCTCTTATGTTTTAATGCTTTTATAGCTTGCCCAGAAAATAAAGGTTCTCTTAAACAGGCATACTAAAGGTGATGAGTGATCATTCTTCACACATGTGTATTTTAGATGGGTAATCTGAGACTCTATTAAAATAGATCATCAGGTAAGAAATTAGAGATGCAGGGATTTATTAAACACACATTTGCAACTATGTTCTAAACAAAGCTATTAAATACATGTGGTTTTCTCAACATTTTTCATATATCAGGAAAGCTCAACTTTTTCATTCCACTTTTACATTCATTTGACTAAGCAACAAATAGTCTACATAGATGCTCTTCATGTATCTAAAAACCAAGGCCTGCATAAATAGGACAATTTCTTATGTTTTCCTTTTTAATCTAATGTATATTTTTCCTAGGGTGTTTCATTTTTACATGTAATGTCTTCCTTTAATATAATGTGTATTCAAACCTTCCTTCAAATCATAATCCTTTGTATCATGATGTTATCCTAAATAGTAAAGTCATGGCAGTACTAAATCAAAATGTGGTGGTAAATCAAAATTTATATCTGAGAATTCCACAGTCAACCAATTTTTGAACACAGCCCATCCCACCGGATCAAGCTCACTTCAAACTAACATCTTTTAGTTCAAGAATACATGTTCCCATTAGTGTCCTAGTCAGGACTGTGGTGCAGAGTTTGAAGAGCTAGTAGTGATTTTCAGTATTACGTTAAAATCACATTGAAATTATCCTTATGGTTAATTCCACATATTTAAAACAAATTTTAAAGGTAAAAATTGTATCTTATTAAAGAAGGCTTGGAAGAGACACAATAACACTGATTCATAAATAGAATAAACACTGATTCAAAAGCTGGATTGTTTTTTCTGACTATTCTGGAAGATTTCAAAACTACTTCCAATAAAGATTAGTGACATGGTATCACAAAAATTGTTTTTAAAAAGAAAATCCTCCATTTCGATGCTAAGTAATTCCAAATGTTAAAAAGAAATCATTGAAATAGTGTTTTCTTGCTATTGTAGTGCTTTAAGTCAGATGAATTTGTGATAGAGCAAAATCTTAGTGTGTGTGTGTGTGTGTGTGTGTGTGTGTGTGTGTGTGTGCGCATGTGCGTGCAGGTACCCACATATGCACAGATTATAAATCTCCCTCCCTCCCTTTTAGGCCACAGGTAATTAATTTAAAACTAGTTTATCTTCAGGCTGTAGACAGCAATGAAATTACATATTTAAAATAAAACATACAAGACAATAAACAATAAATTTTAGAGACTTCTATAATGCTACATTTATTTAAAGAAAAATGCTCTTGCAGAAAAGGAGGAAAAATTAATCTGTCCTATTAGAAGTAATGATACTGATT
Source organism: Felis catus (assembly GCF_018350175.1). NCBI lineage: Eukaryota > Metazoa > Chordata > Mammalia > Carnivora > Felidae > Felis > Felis catus. The sequence goes on from NC_058368.1 coordinate 167,951,394, forward strand.
ACCCTTGGGGTAGGGTAATCACTGGAAAGGGTCAGGAGGAGTGAGGATTGTAGTGTGGTGGAAATGCTTTTTGATCTGAATGCTGGTTACAGGGTATATTCACTTCGTGAAGATTTACTGAACTTACAATATATGTGCATGTTTCTTTATATTATACTTACAAATTAAAAAAAATTTTAATGTTTACTTATTTCTGAGACAGAGAGAGACAGAGCATAGGCAGGGGAGGGGCAGAGAGAGAGGGAGACACAGAATCAGAAGCAGACTCCAGGCTCTGAGCTGCCAGCACAGAACTTGATGCGGGGCTGGAACCCACAGACTACGAGATCATGACCTGAGCCAAAGTTGGACGCTCAACCGACTGAGCCACCTAGGTGTCCCTATACTTAAAAGATTTTTAAGTAGAAAATGAATTAAAAGGATATTACACCATTTTTGTTTATATTTTTATATATCAGTACATATTTTCACATTCGTAAATATACACACACACACAAATATATATATAGAAGTGGTTCTTTTAATTTCAGTGCTGTACAAGGCAATTATTTCTTATTTAACCTGATTTATTTAAAATATATGCTGGGGCGCCTGGGTGGCTCAGTCGGTTAAGCGTCCGACTTCAGCTCAGGTCACAATCTTGCAGTATGTGAGTTCGAGCCCCGCGTCGGGCTCTGTGCTGACTGCTCAGAGCCTGGAGCCTGTTTCAGATTCTGTGTCTCCCTCTCTCTCTGACCCTCCCCCGTTCGTGCTCTGTCTCTCTCTGTCTCAAAAATAAATAAACGTTAAAAAAAATTAAAAAAAAAATATATGCTCCTTTGAGCAATTCGGAATAATTTTGGATGTGACTTAGCCTCCATTAGGAGTAAAGATGGCTAAATGAACTCTTTTAGTATAGGATAATTAAACTATCTCTATCAGGTAAACCAAAAGAACTGAAAAACAAAGATATATTCTTCATCAATTCTAACAGGCCTTTTTTAGAGACTACAAAATTTCCCTTACTTTTAAGGAGTAAAAAAAGTAGCATGTTCCATAAAAGTTTGTACATATGTGCATCAATGTAACCAAAAGCCTGATGAACTCAAATTTCTGAGGGCTTTTATAAATTATTCAAGATCTTTAAAATAGATCTTATTATTGAAAAATAAAATAGATCTTATTTTTGAAAAATGATATGAAATGTACAGTAAGATATTCAAGTAGTGTGGTCTCACTGAAAGTTTAATTTAATAATATTATCAGATAAATAATATTAAATACCCAAATAGTATTAGGTCAATGAACATTTAAATGGATTCTATGAAACCTAATAAAAGACACAAAGCTATTATCCTAAAAGAAGGTGAAATTTCTAGTCATGGAACATTGAAAATGAAAAAAATGCAGACATCAAACAAAACCTGAAATTGGCATCTGGTGAAGTACACAGGATAGCTGAGCGTGGAAGAGACAGCTCGCTATAACAGATTTATTTATTTAGACATAATTAGACACTCAGGCAGAGGAAACTACTTAATTTTAAGGTTAGCTTATGACCAAAAGCTCAACAACTTCAACAAGGTTAAAATGCTCAAAATCTTTACCAATTCTGAATATTCTCATATATAGCATATCTGTTTTCCCCTTGTTCCTATGATACTGCTCTCTGTATTGCCCAGTTTGCCTGCCCAAATCATTCCTTCGTTCCTCTACCAATCTGACATTCATCCTCTCTGAAATCTTTGATCACACCCCAGCTCCCAATGATCTTTCTCCTTCTCTAGAATCCTCTGGCACTAGGAGCTTAACTTTTATGTAAGATGTGTTTTATGAATGCAACTCATTTTTTTCTGATGGGAAAAGTAAAGAAAGGACAACTTCCATGTACCACATTTTCTCATTGAATCTTTCCAGCAGTCCAATTCACAGATGAAAAAATTTAGAATCACAGAGAGACTAAATAATTTCTCAGTCTTCACAGAGATATTAAAAACCAATATTGGGTTCTGAATACGGAGGCTGCTTGACTCCAAAATATTAGAGCCTCTATCTACCTTCAAGCAGATGGTGATTCTGAAGGACAGGGAAGACTGTACTTCACCATGGTACCTCTTCTAGAAAATGGGTTGCATGACTAACTCCACTACTCCTTGTACATTGCCAGAGATAGATGTCAATAACGAACCTGCATGTGCTTAGACACCCTGTTAATAGTAGCACAGGGACTAGAAACTATCTTCTGGTTCCTCTGCCCCATGTTCCACTGAACACTCAAGGATGAACAATTATATCTAAGTGGACAGCATATTGTGGTGGAAAGGATACCAGATTTAGGGCAGAGAAATCTGGGTTTAAATCCTATCTCTATGGCCAAAATGAACAATCAGGAGACTATAGATGCTGGAGAGGATGTGGAGAAACGGGAACCCTCTTGCACTGTTGGTGGGAATGCAAATTGGTGCAGCCACTCTGGAAAGCAGTGTGGAGGTTCCTCAGAAAATTAAAAATAGACCTACCCTATGACCCAGCAATAGCACTGCTAGGAATACCCAAGGGATACAGGAATACTGATGCATAGGGGCACTTGTACCCCAATGTTTATAGCAGCACTCTCAACAATAGCCAAATTATGGAAAGAGCCTAAATGTCCATCAACTGATGAACAGGATAAAGAAATTGTGGCTTATATACACAATGGAGTACTACATGGCAATGAGAAAGAATGAAATATGGCCCTTTGTAGCAACGTGGATGGAACTGGAGAGTGTGAGGCTAAGTGAAATAAGCCATACAGAGAAAGACAGATACCATATGTTTTCACTCTTATGTGGATCCTGAGAAACTTAACAGAAACCCATGGAGGAGGGAAGGAAAAAAAAAAAAGAGGTTAGAGTGGGAGAGAGCCAAAGCATAAGAGACTCTTAAAAACTGAGAACAAACTGAGGGTTGATGGGGGGTGGGAGGGAGGGGAGGGTGGGTGGTGGGTATTGAGGAGGGCACCTTTTGGGATGAGCACTGGGTGTTGTATGGAAACCAATTTGACAATAAATTTCATATATTGGAAAAAAATAAATAAAAAAAAAATAAATCCTATCTCTGGCATTACTTTGTATCCTTAGGCAACATTTGCAAATACTCTCAGCCTATTTTCTTATCGGTACAACAACAGTAATAGAGATATTGAAGGTCTGTAATGAGAAGACTAAGGGATCTGATAAATGTTAAATTACTAACAAAATACTCACAGCTAGTCTTCTTGTTCCCTCCCAACTTACATGTCACAGTGAAATGCTGAATTCTGGTATTCTACTGAAATGTCATCATCTGCAGGGGTTCATCATAAAGCACAGTCCAGAAATGTACAGTGTATGTCCTCTACAGGGGATCTACTCCACACGGTCTTCCATGACCCCTCCAGGTGTCTATAAGAGAACGGTGCTCCTGGCTACTCATTACTCAAGAGTATTAAGGAGATGGCATCTTGAAAATAATTTCAAGCATTCATTATCATATCAAATAAGACAGATTTCAATAGAAGAGGGCAAGGAGTTGTGAAGGATATGGGTTCCTTTTTATTTCTGATTTGTTCCAGTCTACCTTCCAGGATGTCAGATGAACAGTCTTTATTTATAAATTATCCTACAGCTGAGAACAAAAGGATGAGATTATAAAAGGCAGGAAAAAGCTTCAGAAAGATGAAGAAGGAGGTAAACTTAAGGTCTATTAACTACATGTATGAATTAACACCCTGAATCAACAAGGCAATAAAATAAATGAAATCCATGTTCAGTGACTGGTTGCATCATTGCCACAAAGGGGGAAAAAAAAAAACAAAAGAAAACAAAAGTCAAACTGACATCCATTTTTCTCATGTTACTAAATTTAGAATGAATCCAAAAATGGAGTTTTACACTAAAAATGGCTAACCTATGGGGCACCTGGGTGGCTCAGTCAGTTAAGCATCTGACTCTTGGTTTTGGCTCAGATCATGATCTCACAGTTTGTGAGTTAGAGCCCCACATCGAGCTCTGTGCTGGCAGTGCAGAGCCTGCATGGGATTCTCTCTCCCTCGCTCTCTCTCTGCCCCTCCCCTACTTGGGCTGTCTCTATCTCTCTCAAAATAAATAAATAAACTTAAAAAAAAAAAAGATGGCCAATCTAGAGCTGTACTGCAATACAGTAGCGACTAGCCATACATGGCTGTTGAGCACTTGAAATGTGGATCATCGGAATTAAGATTTCAAAGACTTAATATAAAAAAGAGAATGGAAAATACCTAAGTAGTAATATTTTTAATTAGTTATGTGCTGAAATAATGATATTTTGGATATGTTTTGTTATATAAAATACATTATTAAAATGAATTTCATCAATTTCTTTTCACTTTTTTCAATGCACTTATAGAAAATTTGAAATTACATATGTAGTACACATTTGTGGCTTGCATTACATTTCTATTAGACAATGCTGGCCTAGAATGAGAATCAAAGATATGTGACATTCAAGCAAGTGATATACATGAGAAATACCCTCTTCAACTCAAATAAGAGGAGTCAAACTTCATTAAGAATTATATTTGCCAACTGCTTCCTGAGTCACAGATGTTCATGTGATATTATGCAGTAGGTATTTAGCATGTTATTACATTGTCACCCGAAACATTTTTGATCTTTAAGACAGTGATCTACAGAGATAAGATTTAAAGAACTTAATTCCAAATATCTATTTTAAATGTAAATTCTAAATATATTTAATGACATAGATGTCACTAGAATACCAGATTTCAATGTGTGTGTGTGTGTGTGTGTGTGTGTGTGTGTGTGTGTGTGTTTGTTTACAAGGTCAGGAAGTCAAAAGCAAAAGCAAAAGCAAAAGCTCTGAGGAACCTGAGACTTGTCATCTCTTTCCCAGACTATTCCAATGTCTTCCTTATTTATTTGTCTCTTCACTGGTCTCTTCTCAGTGCAACCCATCCTCCACACCACTGCTAGAGTTCTGGTTTGGAAGATTAATTGGATTTTGTCACTTTCCTCCTCAAACACCTCCAACAACTCCCAACATTTATAGCATAAAGTCTAAATTCTTCAGAGTTAAAGCTTGCCAACATCTCACTCCAAACCTCTTTCCACTCTCATCTCTGAGAATTTTCTACCACTAGCAAATGCTTTGCCCTTCCCAATTATGCCAAGCTTGCTCAGGAGCTCTGCTGCCCCCTGTCTCCTCCCTGTCTGGTGGTGATCTCCCCTTGCCTTTAGTGATATTCCCAGATGACTTGGGATGGCCTTTTCTATACCCTTCGGGTATCTGGTATATTGATATCTTCATATATCACACTTATCACATTATATTGTACAGGGCTGTTGCCCCACTGAAGATCAGTTTGTGAAGGAGGAGATGAAGACAAGCATCTTGACATTGTACCTTTGTGCCCCTAGATCTAGGAGAGTGACAGACATGAACTGGATCTCCAATAAATATTCACTTTTTCCCTTCATCTTAGGTATGACCCACATAAGACTCTCATGTTTTTGAAGCATCTAGTGCTTTCCTACAAATATGACCAACATCCCTACTGTTCTACCAGTTTGGAATGCTTTTCTTTTTGAAATTTGTTTCCTTTTGTCTTTACTTTTATCAGAACAATACATGTATATTGTTTCCAAAAAAAAGTTAAATACTACAACCAGCAGTCTCGTGTTGTACACTTTCTCATTTTCAAGCCCTACTTCCTAAAGTCCATGACTTCCAACTCCTTTAGGTGTTTCTTTCTGTTCTTCCCTTCATTCTTATATTTCTTAGACTGTGCTCTTAAGGAGCACAAAGGCAAAAGCAGATTTATTTGAATCTTCATGCTTCCTAAAATATCTTGTAGAGTACTTTACACATAATAGATACTCAACAAACACTTGTTGGTTGATTGAATGAATGGAAACGTGAATATTCATGTTCTCTGGTGCTTGAGCATAAACTACTCAATAGTTTCGAAAGTAAAAATGCATTCATATACCACTGTCAAGGCAAAGAAATAGGATAAAATGGGGTACCCATTAAGAACAAACAAGAAGGAGATAATGAAAGACAAGGTGGGCAGAAACCAGGTATCTTCCAAACCAAAAAAATCAGTCAGGGTAGCCGGGGAATATAGGTTACCTGAATGAGTTTTAAAATCGGATACACTTAGATTTGCATTCTAGCTGAATAACCTCAGGCAAATTACAGAACTTTCCTTGGTCTCCATTTACTTATCTGTAATTGGTGATAATGCTCCCCTCCTTCAAGATCTGCTATAAATGAGCTTCTATTATGACCTATAAATGAAAGCTGCTTTATTATTTTGTGTGCATATGGGAATAATAATAACAAAAACAACATCACCCTGACAACCTCAAAGATAAGGCTGACTTCTGGTCTAACCAGAAGCTTCTTGCACACTTACTGCTGAGGCTTCCTCAGGCGAGGGCGGAAACAGAAGGAAGTGGTTATAGTAGGTAATGGCAAATACGTGGGAAGACATGAGGACAGATTCCTTCCTTCTAAAGGCAGAATTCTACTTACATCTATATGTTAATCATCTTTTTTGTTGCTTGCTTCAGAGATTCTACCAAGAAAAATAAAGCCTCTTTTTTAAATGGCACACTCAAAAGCACAATAACAATATTTTAGAAATGACAACAGATATCTGACTGCTGCTAAAATTTAATTCATATACTTGATGGAAGAGTGTATTTCATAAACATCCTATACTAATGTAATCCATACACTGAGTAAAAACTCTATCTTCAACTTTCTATTAAGATAGATACGCCAGGATCTCAAGACAATAAAATCTCACTAGAGAGTATCATATACCAGAACCTTAAATTGCTCTCAGCATCTCCCTGATGATTCACTGCATTAATGATAAGTGATTGGTTAAAAGCATTTAAATCAACCTTATGATCTTGAAATTTTCCATGAACAAAAACAATATCCATCTAGAAAGATCTTGCAAAAATGATTTTGTTGTATAGAAAAAGAGAAACATAGCACAATAAATTATTTTAAAGCATTTGGCTAGTGAAGTAATTTCCTCTACTAGGTGGAATATAACACAAGCCCCTGAATCGCAAAGTGCTTATAGGTGACGGGTAATCCAAAATACTTGTGCCCCCTTCCATCTACCACAGACACATGAAATTATAAAACAGGTGATGCACAAAATCATTAAGCTGATCTGAAAATATAAAACCTCAAAGCAACTAACAATATCAGAATGTTGTCCTCATAGCCCTAAATAACCTAAGGGTGGAGGGAAGAAAAATTATCTTCACATATGGTGGTAGACTTTGCTAGTTGTGCAATATTTTTTATATATAACAACTGTAACTACTTACTAGTTGTGGTCCACTTTAGAGAAAAGAAGACCCCAAACAGAGAAATAAGGATGGTTTAAGTGGGGATGTTTTTATGTTTTTAATGAAAGCACAGGTACAAACCAAGTCTCTGAAATGGAATTAATTTCGAATTAAATGACTTTATCATTACAACTTTTTAAGTCAATGCTCATTCTAATAACAAAAGTAGAATTTAAGTAATCTGGATTTGGACATTTGAATAAATTAAAAGCGTATTTCTTTCAACTGAATTCTTTGGCTGACAGGGCATAAGAGAAATTCACTTCTTTGGGGAAGGCAGCTCCCTGTGTCCTAGAATAAAAACTAAAACAAATGACAAATAAACAAAAATATCTTGTGCCTAATACATTTGACATTCTATTGGTGTCTTCCTCCTGTGTTATTAAGGGCCTTTGATGACTATAATAACTACAGAGAGAGAGAGAGAGAGAGAGAGAGAGAGAGAGAGAGAGAGATACACACAGAGGGAGAGAGTAGAAGGAAAGATACACACACAGATATGATCACTGTCTTGCAAGTGGATATTTTCAAATGTCAAAAATTTCAACTCACAAATTTCTGTTATTAAATTGTAGATTAAAAACCCAAATAAAAAGCTTCTCTTTCAAATACTGTTAAGCTCCAGATATACAAAAAAATCTTTTTACTACAAAGTAGCTAGAAATGCTGGATGAAATTTAATAAGCATTTCTCAAAATACACAGCTGACTTTGTAAAAAAGCAAGCAAAAATTTACCATACAACTCAGCAATTCTTCTTATAACCATCCACTCAATATAAAAAACAAAAACAAAAACATGCGCTCATACAAAGACTTGCATGAGAGTGTTCATAGCAGGATTATTCATAATAGCAAAATTTAGAAACAACTCAAATGTCCATTAACTGATAAACAGATAAACAAAATATGGCATATCCAAAAAACAAAACAAAACAAAACAAAACAAAACAAAACAAAACAAAATACGGCATATCCATGCAATGGGATACTATACAGCACTAAAAAGGATTAAAACATTGAGATATGCCACAACATAAATGAATATCAAAAACATAATGCCAAGTGAAAGAGGGAGATGCAGAACACCACACCTTTTATGATTCTATTTATATGAACTGTCCAGACAAGGCAAATGTATATAGATAGAAACTAGAATAGCAGTTGCCTAAAGTTGGATATGGGAAGAGAGATTAACTGTAAACAGACAAGAGGATCTTACTGGGGTGGTAGAAATACTCTAAAACTGGATTTTGGTGATAGTCATACAATTGTTAATTTACTAAAATAATTTAACTGTGTACTTAAAATGGGTGAATTTTATGTTATATAAATAAAGTCTTCCTAAAAAGAATGTGAAAAATTTAAGGACTCCCAAATTAAGGAAGAATGCCACAATTACCTGGAAGACACTTGTTAATCTTGGTAGCCTGAGTTTAATGGCCATGTAGGCCTGAAGGGGGAAAAATGAACTCCTCTGAGAATTAAAGTCCTACACCATCCTTCACATAAATTTGGACTGCGAATTACCCTTTAATACTGCTCTTGGAAACCTCTACCCAAGTAATAAACTCAAACTCACCTGTCCAAAAAGGTAGTGCCCCAGAGCTCCTGATGGAAGCAAACACAGATTTTTGGAGGCACATCCAATAGCCCAAGTCCCACTGGAGTTCTACAGATAAAGCTCAAATCAGAGCTCACATTTAAAACACAAAACAAAAACAAGACTAAGTCCCAAAGGAGTTCAGATTTTAGATTACAAGATCATAAATGTAATAAATGTATATTTAAAATGTTTGAGAAATAAAAAGGAAACTGAAAACATGAACAAATAAAGACTATATGAAAATGAATCAGAATTTCTACAAATCAAAACCATGATTACCCAAATTCAAAATGCAACAGACACTTAAAGAGACAATTAGACAGAGCTGAAGAAAAAATTAATTAATTGGAAGACAGATCTGAAGACAGAATCTTTTATAACCCATGGAAGGATAATATAAAAGAGAGTTTAACAGACAAGAAAGTCTAATATATGATAAACTAAATTAAATTAACTAAATCTCCAGGAAAAAAGCATAGAGGTAATGGAGGAAAGGCAATGTTTGAGAACTTAATAATTGAAACTTTCCCCAAACTGATTAAAGAACTGAGTCCTTAGATCCAGGATGCTCTACAAAGTCTAAGCATGGTAAATAAGAAGAAATATATAAATAGAGCTGTCAGAAAAACTGAAGAACGTTAAAAGGAAAAAAAAAAGGATATTATCAGCATTCCAAAGAAAAAAGGAATCACTAAAAAGGGATGATGACTGTCATCTCTCTCAATATAATAGAAGCCAGAAGATAGCGGAATAATATCTTCAAAATACTGAAAGAAAATAACTATAATTTTAAAATATTATGTACATAGCTACATATCACTCAAGAATTGGGTACCCTAAAATGTGATCTTATATTTTTAAAACATTTCTGCATAAAAGGCCCACCACACATCTTTGTTCGTGAATACAATGTTCCCCATTCTTGAATAAACTAACAACAATGTTATCCTGCCTAATCTAAGCTATCGGGTAAGAAATTATATATTATTTTCTTAATGTATATAAGAAGTTAATAAAGAACATTTCTAAAATCAGTACACCAAAGAAATAATACCCTTTTATCACATAACATGACTTACTTGAGTAATCAATATATTTTCTACCCCCCATTGCAATTCTGAGGAAAGGTAAGCCTAGTAGGTCTCCCAAAGAAGGCTGACAGTGGGAGGTGGGAAGTCATATGGTCTGTAGGAGAAAAAGGCCTCCAGCTGGGGAAAGAGGACAGCTTGGTTTTGGCTCTGTTTCTTCCTCTGTAAAAAGTAGGGGCTTCATAGACATCAACATTTTCTGATGGCTGCTATGGCTCTCAAGCCTGATAATCTTTTAGCCCAATCCTATAGGATGAAATTTCTGTCTTCCATAATTTCAGAAGCCATAATAAAGCTATTGTAGCACATTATATAACACATTCTTGCAAAATTTTCCCACTAATAATTGTATTAACTAGAAGTTTCCAGTCTGGACTCCTCATCCCATTCCCCAAGCCCCAAGAGATTTAATAACAGAAACAACGGTTTTGAAAGAGGTTTACAAAACTGACAGCTTTTTTTCCCCAAGAATACAGTGCTGGGTAGGGGATACTAGGTGCCAGTTTACAGGTCTTCCCAACAGTACCAAGTGTATTGCTACAGTGGCAAATTTTCAATGACTTTTTTCTTCCTGTTTAGTTGTGTCATTTTGGGACCACACTGATACATTAGGCATAAGCAATATTCTAGGTGATTTTGCTGCCTGGTGTTGGCTAGGCTTTCCCTCCCATGCAAAAACAAAATGGATATTTAAAAGTGCTTGTACCTGCTGCTAAGTCTAGACCATGTCTAAGGTTTCAGAATCCCCAGTGAAGCCAGGCCTAGCTAATCCAGAGTGGTCCAGAGGCTGGAACAGAGGGGTGTAAACACAGCAGTACCATCCTGTCAAATGGCTTACTCCTTTCACCTCAATTTTAGGAGTAAAATGTCTGTTTCTTTAAAACCAAAAACAAAATACAGTGCCAGGCAGAGAAAGCAAGAAATATGGTAGTTAAATGTCTGCCCTCTAATATAACATAATGTTAAATTTAAGGCCAAGTCTAACATGAAAAGATACTCAACATTACTTATTATCAGAGAAATGCAAATCAAAGCCATGAATAGATATTACCTCATACCTGTCAGAATGGCTAAAATTAACAAAACAAGAAACAATAGATGCTGGCAAGGGTGCAGAGAAAGGGGAACCCTCCTACGCTGTTGGTGGGAATGCAAACTGGTGTGGCTACTCTGGAAACCAGTAAGGAGCTTCCTCAAAAAGTTAAAAATAGAACTACCCCACGACTCAGCAACTGCACTACTACGTATTCATCCAAAGGATACAAAAATATTGATTTGAAGATATACATGCACCTGGATGTTTATAGCGGCATTATCAACAATAGCCAAATTATGGAAAGAGCCCAAATGTCCATTGACTGATGAATGGATAAAGAAGATGTGATGTGTGTATACATATATGAATGAATATTACTCAGCCATCAAAAAAGAATGGTATTTTGCCATTTGCAATGTCGTGCATAGAGCTTGAGTATATTATGCTAAGCAAAATAGGTCAAAGACAAATACCACATGATTTCACTCATATATGGAATTTAAGAAACCAAACAGATGAACATAGAGGAAGGAAGAAAAAAAAAGAGAGGCGGAGGCAAACCATAAGAGACTCTTAACTATAGAGAACAAACTGAGGGTTGTTGTAGGGGAGGTGGGGCAGGGAGATGGGCCAAACGGGTGATGGGCATTAAGGAGGGCACTTGTTATGATGAGCACTGGGTGTTACATGTAACTGATGAATCACTAAATTTTACTCCTGAAACCAATACTACATACACTATATGCTAACTAACTAGAATTTAAATAAAAACTTGAAAGAAAAAAAAATAAGAAAAATAAAATTAAGGTAAAATCTAACACTGACTTAAAAATCCTACAGTGACTAGAGAGCTAACAAGCTTGTCCCTTTCTGAATGAGAAGTTGACCTTTGGTTAACTTCCTAGATCTGTTCCCCTCAAATGGTACATTAACTATGTTACTAGGCAACATTGCTTATAGTAACAATGGCAGCTAATTGGTAGACAGCATCTGAGTGGTTTAAGAGAACTATAAATACCTGATGGGGACACCACGGCTTTGGATTTCTTTAGTGCAGTCATTCTTGTAACGATTCATGTAACTTTCAGGGATGCTAGATGCTGTGCCTATTGACCATTACAAGAGACATTCGTTCATGGGGGTATGAAATTTCTAAGCCAGGGCAGCGCCCACACCCACACCACGTGGATCTCATCTCCTTGCACTTGAACTTCCATCTGGTGGTGAAAGAAAATACTTCCCTGACTGCTGGGTGAGCTGTGTGATGGACTGGTGCAAGGCCTCCTAGAGAAGAGGACTGTCCTCTGGCAAGAGAAGGTTCCCATCCTCGTCCTTCTGAATAAACTGTGCCAATGGTGGTCTACAATGGCTAAAAGTCTAAATGTTCAGTTGAATGCGGGCAAAGCATCCGAATGTTTAATTTTTTGTGTTTCTTATGGTTTTAGGTCTATAACCCAGGACAAACAGCATAATGCTAAAGTCACAGACAAATTAATTTTAATAATATTTGTATTGGTTCTTTCATTCAAGAATTTTTTAGAAGGTTCATTGTAGTTGCTCTATGATAAACAGATGGTAAGGTAAGATGACAAATAGGAAATACAATTAAGTTGCCAGTGCAGTTATCAGTGGAGCTGGCTTTATTTGAGATATATTTCAAGGGTGGAGCTGCCCTGGCTTATTAGTGGATGTGATGAGACGTATAAAGAAGAGTGAAGCATCAGGGGCACCTAACTTTCGGCTGGAATAACACGGTGAACAGCAATGCCATTTACTGAGTCAGAGGAGACCAGCAGTGGTTATAAAGATGTGATAGAAATGGTGGTGAAGAATAAACAGGCTTCTACTCTGCATTTAGATTAACCACCTGAAAAGTAAGTACTTACATACGGCAGTGTGGGGAAATGATGCTTTGAGAAAAGTGATAATATGGATCCAGTTTTATAATCAGAATTATATACTTAATTCCTTTTACAGGAAGTGGGGATGAATAAAGAAGAAAAAGTAAGAAAGGCAAAACACAGCTTTAAGTGTGCAGCACATCATGTGTTAAATTGAAACAACCCCAAAGTTCAACTTCCTTTACTGTTCAAGGAGAAAATCCTTCACTATGTACTTCAGGATAAAGGATTTGCAACTATATGGTGCTTGAGAAATATGCTATTGCTGTAATTTAACTCACTGTATGTGGGCTTCAAGATGCACAGTGGCATTCCAAACCAACTTTTAAAGAAAATTGCATGGAATTTTCAAGACATCAGGAGCGTTCTTTAAAGTTATGCAGAGAAAACGGATTTTTGATAGTTATGAATTACATTTAGTGCTGCCAGATTGCAGGGAACACTCTCTTTGCCTCAGTATGGTTAGAATTACTGTTGACAAAGTTTTAATTTAAATTTTAAGGATTTAAATGGAAGAATATAGGTCACTGAATTTTCATTCATTGTGTAAGTATTACTAGTGGCAGAAAGCAAGCTTTGTTAGTGAGGGTCCAATTTTGGCCCTGGAGTCCATCTTTTCTGTAGTAGTTGGGAATTGAGTATGTGTTAGTGAGAATAATTTGGCCCTCAGTCAGTCAATCAGTGGACTGAACACGCACAGTTAGAAACCTGCCTGGCACAGAACAGAAGCTTGGTTCAGAAATAATAAATGCATTTGTGAGACAGACTCAAGTCCACACAAATCATTTATTACAATCACAAGCTAGAAGGGATTCGATCTTTCCTAGCAGGTTGTAGATTTAGATAGATTTGCAATAGTCGGAAAACACACTACACAGCCCTGAAGTCTAATTCTACAATTTTCAACTGGTTTCCTAAAGTTGAAAAACAGAGGTAAATATTTGTAGAGCCCACTGCATATAAAAAGATGTTTTCAAGAGCCTTGCCATATCCAGGAAACCATAAGAAATTATAGTAGGTGTCTAATTTTAACGTTGTATCTTAAAATAACAAATGTAAAAGTATATGCTATAGAAACTATTAAAAATAAAGACCACTTCCTGGAAGAGGAATTTAAAAACTGTATTTTTTCATAAATCCGAATGAGTAGAGTAAGTTTCAGATCAACAATCTAGCAAAAGGATGAAGTATGAGTGGCACAAGAAAACCAGCATACTGTGGAAAGGCATAGCCTTTTGAGCCTTTGTGTGTGTAGAGGAGAGGGTCTTTCTTCAGGTTTGTGCTGTTTGGTGTCCCATTGTCCTCACTGGCCCCCAGCTCTAGAATCTGTGTTTTCCTCCAGAGAATGATGAGTATAATGGGTAATACTGACACGTATAGCACATACTCGTGTGCATTCCCTAAATGTGCTCTAGCCCCAAAACGTTGTTGAAGTAAGAACACAACAGAAATTTGGAGGGATATGCGTATGGGGAGGAGGTGACTGGCTTTCATAATAACACATGTCACAAGCATGTAAATAATTAATAACAGTATACTGGTAAGTACCACACGCCAAAAGCTGTGACAACAAAGAACCCATAAATTATGTGCAAATTTCAATATGCTTGCTAAACTCACCCCTCCTTCTGCTGCTCAAGAAAATTTTGCCAGAATCCAAGTGAGTGAAAAGAAGAAATTACTAAATTTGTTCTAATTTATAATTCTTTAGAAAATAAATCCTTTCCAAACCTTGATTGCAAGGTGTGTTGTGATGGCAAAGTTGAAAACGAATGCTTTAAAGGATTTCATGTGATTTCTTATGTAAACCAGAGCAGAAGGTATGATTCTCAGAAAAAGCCAAGTACATTTGCCTCAACATAAAATAGGACTGATTGAATTTCAAACTCTTCATTTATTTTGTAGAGCTGAAATGTTAAGTTCCTTATTGCTGTTCAAAATTGGCTTCAATTGTATGCTATTATATATGTATAATGATATATATATATATATATATATATATATATATATATATATATATATATTATTCTCATTCATTTGAAAGAAGTGTTTGGTTACTATAGGATATACGTGATTTAAAATTTCAAATATATTCTCCTCAAGCACATTCAGAATGTCATGCTGGATGATTTCAGCTTGGTCATGAGCTGCTTCACGCACGCCGGTCTTGTCCTCAGTACACTAGAGAAGCATCTCTGGACTTCTAATCTCCAAATCTGACTTTCCAAGGCTGACTTCAGAGAGATTCTCAGACAGAGGGCAGGGAAGGGGATGGAGCCTACCAGGGTATTATTGTGATTTTAAATCTAAAAGAACAGAAGAATCCTTTCCGAGAGGAAATACAATATCTTCAAAGCAAAACTGCTTTCTTGGAGAAGCTCCTAGACATAAATGTGAAGAAAGAGATAGTAGGAAGGGAAAAAGTGGGAAATTTCATCTAAGAAAGAGAGATAGATGATTAAAAGTCGTCATTCAATCATCAGACAGTACTCAGCTAGTTTCTACTATTTTTTTTTCTTCTAAGAATGATTTGCCACATAAAAGTATCATGGTAAGCAAGTTTTACATTCTATCAGTATAAAGGTCGTTCATTTTGAAAGGATACATTATATAACAAATAGAAACCTACCCTAACTCACTGAAGACAGACAGAATTTTCTTTTGTTTACTTCTTATTTCCAATTTTAAAAATCTCCTTTTCTCTGCCCACATTCAGTCATTCGTAATGAAAGACAAGTCGCTTTCAGGTACTCAGCACACATTGCACACAGACACACACAGGCTGGATCAGCCACGTCAACTCCACACAATTGTTTGAAAAGTTGAAAAGTTCAAACTATTTATTTAATGTCATGCAGATAAACCCAAGAAAAGGAACATATTTGACAGATAAATTTTAGGTGACTGAGTCTTATAAACCCAAGGAAATGTTTTAGGATAAGCGTTAAAATGAACACTTTAATATTTAAAAGTACACTGGATTTACCAAATTAGGAAATTAACAAAACTACCTTTTTGCCTCAGGAGAAAGTTCCATTTAGTAACTATCTAAGGTGAAATCAATCATCAAGAGAATCTCTTTGGTTCTCTTACTCCCAAAGATACGAGACAGAAGCACCACTAACCCCTTATTCCATAGATAATAAAAGCAATATGTGGGATTTGATGAGCATGGGAAGATTGGCATCTGCTACCCCAAGAAGAATGGTGACCATTCTGTAGCAAGGAAATCCATCAGTTTTCTACTCCTGAGCAGGTCAATGACAGACGTATTTCTTACCTATACACCGAAGGAGAAGTTGAACCATAGCAGCATCAACTCCTGGTTATTCTGGTAAGTGATAAAATCAATTTAGTGAGAGTCCAACAAGCATTTTAAATGCAAAACGTATTTTTCACGGTAAGACAAGAAAGTATGAAGGCCCTGAAGGAGATTATAGAAGACCATACAGTTTGAACAATTTTCTACTTACTTCCAAATGGATCCAAGAGGTCTAATTTTACACTTAACTTAAAACAAATGCAGCAAACAAATCATAAACAAAATCAGAAGGAAACTCCAAAAAGCTGGAGTAGCTAAAATGTAAAATTACTTCTCCCTTCTAATTCCCACCTCTAACTTCTCCAAAAGCAGAACATGCAGGTAAGATGAAGAGAGTGTTGGATACAAGGAACTAGAAATTTCTAGTGTGTTGGGAATCTCTAAATGAGGATGCTTTAAAACTCGGGCTGAATTGCTGAGTTGTAATGGGAAGGTTGGACTTGTGATGAAATACAGAATAAGTTTTAAGCTGGAGGAACAAAAGAAAACAATAATAGTCTTATATGGTGACATAAGATTCAGAGCGCAACAGATTTTAAAAGATGAAATTTTCTAAATTAAAAAAAAAAAAGAGCCTAATTCACTCAAAGAACCAGAGCTCTTTAGAAAAGCAGATGATGCCACATCTCTAATATGAAATGCACAAAGCCTGTTGTATCTGACGTAATCAGTCTATATCAAAGGCACATGGGAACCAACTTGAAGAAGCTTCCATTACCAAAGATAGGACAAACTGACCGTAAGGGATTGCTGAGTTTATAATGATAATTCAACAACAACAACTCTTCACTGGCACCTTTGGAGGATGATGGAAACATAAAGAGAGGAAAGGTAGTAAATAAAGAGAAAAAGTCATGTATTAGTCTCTTCTTTCCTATATAAATTGAATGCAGGTAGACCAAAAAGTTGATCATGGAAAGTTGCTATTACTATAAGGAAGCGCTGCTAAAAAAAGAAAAGAGAAAGACCTTCTATAGTCTGTAAAGCTCAATCCTATCAGTGTTAGTGGACATAATGATGTGAGCCTAACTAGTGACAGACATGCATGCAGTAAAATCAATTATTTTAATATTCAATTTATATTTTATTGTAAGTGCTACCACTTTCTAAGGGGAAACATAATAAATGTTTTTGTTTTGTTTTAAAATAAATCAGATGCCAAGTATCTTAAGTAGGTAATTAGTCAGCAAATAATGAAAAAAGATTTAGTCAAACATCAGCTGGGGAGAGTAAAATCATTTCAAAGAGAGGGTGAAACCCTAGAGAATGCTTGCAAGTGGAGGAGATGTGGTTTGATGCTTTAGAAGGAAGAGATGCAGGCCTTATTTTTTTTTCTCCCTTTCTACTCCTCCTTTTCATATCTCAGAAAATGGGGAGCTCTAAAATTAAAGGGCATAGAGGAGGTAGAGTGCAAAGCCACACCGAAGAGAGAGTCCATTCTGACTTTTCTGAGAACATTCTTGGAAGAGGCTCTCCTAAGGGAAGGAAAGGAAGGGGCACCTGAGACAGGTGATGACACTGAGGCCCCAGGAACCTCTGGGCTCAGGTTCAAGGGAGATGAACTTAAAGAGGAGCACAACTGCTTATGTTTTTGAGAACCGTATGACTGCTTATCTCTAGAAATAACTGTACTTTTAAAAAGTTGCTATGAAATTAGGTCATTTAATATTGGCTAAAATTGCTTTTAAAGAGTGTTTCAATGAAAAAAATCATTTGTATATGAAAAACAGAGACATTTGAGGAGTTATCTGCAGATAATCCAGTAAATGATTTGAAGTAGGAGATTTTAGTTCCAGATTTGCTAATTAATTAAAACCTGTCTGGGCTCAACTTTCTCCTCTACTAAAAAAGAGCAATAATATTTCTGCTTCCTTCATAAATTTGGGGGAAAATTAAATTTTTTTTAGTGTTTATTTATTTTGAGAGAACGAGAGAGAGGGAGAGAGAGAGGGAGCAGGGGAGGGGCAGAGAGAGAGAAAGAAAGGACACAGAGGATCCAAAGCAAGCTCTGTGCTGACAGCAGGAGCCCCACGCAGGGCTTGAACTCACGAACTATGAGATGATGAGCTGGGCTGAAGTCAGATGCTTAACTGACTGAGCCACCCAAGTGCCAATTCTGGGGAATAATTTAGGTAGGAGATGTAAGAAAAATTTTTTACTTATGAAGAATTATATATAGTGTTGAAATTATTAAGAAAATATTTGTTGAATACATGATTACACATTGAACATCAATGAGAGTCTCCATCTTCTGGCTAGGGAATGTTTAATCACAGCATGCAACTGATATTTGGTGCTGGCATAACAAACTTATGGTGAATAAGCACATTAAACCTATTAAGTTCTGTAACTATATAATTAGATCTTACAGGGTAGCTTTGTGACAGTGTTTGTCCACAGATGGACAAACATGGTGGCAATTCAGTCACATTTCTTAAGCTCTGACAACTGGGAAACTCTAGCAAAGCTTTCTTAGTAATAAATACTTTTAAGCACATCACTGACCTATGAGTGATTATACAAGAGACTGACTTACTATTAAATCCTTATCATACCACTACTTAACAAACTATGTGAACCTGAGCCTTTCTAGGCCTCAGTTTCCACATCTGTAGGCCTGAATATTAACAGTACTATCTAAAGTGGGGTATTAAGGGGGTTAAATAATGCCTACAGAAAACACCCAAAAAATGTTAACTATTCTATCATTATGATTATTGTCATGAAAGTTTACATTAGATTTCTTTCAATTGAACTGGATACTTGATTAGTAGTTAGAACCCAAAGTAGTGTTTCCTTTTATATATGTTAAGTGAAGTTGTTACCATGGGAATGGTGAATAAGACAGGAAAAGTTGAGATGAAAGTTGGAACTTACCCTGAATTTTCAACTAGAATATTTTCATAAGGTTTCTTCAAAATTTGCCCGTGTGTGCACGTAATCACTTTGGATGATTTCTGTTCTTTCTTTAGATTAACCAACGCATACAAACTCATCCATTCAGACACCTGTTCTTGCTCTGAGCCTTTCCTAGGGCTGTACTACCTCAAATGCCCTTCCTTCTCATCTCTGTCCTCCCATGCCTCTTTCATTACAGACGCTTCCCCAGTCATTTCAATCCCTGATGATCGGCCCCTCAAAACCCTATATCTTGTAGGGCCTATTTTTTTTCTTTGACCTCATCATATTGTTTAATCTGTTAAAAAACTTTTCACTGTTTCTATCTTCCTTCTCAATGTTAAAGAGTAAACTTCCTATCCAACTCGGTATCCTCCACGGCACCCAGCCAGCAGTTATACAGTAAACATCTGCGGAATGAAACAAAACATAAAACCAGTCCAGAATAAATCGCAGGATTAGAAGGAATTTAAACATCATATAGGTCAATTCCTTACTCAATGCTTCCATCTTTCCACATTCTCCTAAAGAGATTATCTCAGCTTGAATAATTCTTTTTTTAAAAAATTTTAAAAGTGATCTTTACAGTCAATGTGGGGCTCCAAACCACAACCCCAAGATCAAGAGTAGCATGCTCCACTGACTGGGCCAGCCAGGTGCCCCTCAGCTTGAATAATTCTTGTAATAGAGAACTCACTACTATTCAAGGCATCTATTTTCAAGAAGTTTTAAACACTAGGAAATTGTTTCTCATGTAGGATACTGGAAACATAGTATTATTTCAATTATCTTGGTGTTCACTGTAGTCCCCTTTAGATCTAGTTGTCACTGATAATAATAAAAATTCAATAATAATACAGCATACTACAGGGAAAACAAATGCTTAGAATGCATACTCTCAAAAGTGTGTGATTTGGGACAAATTTCTTTATCTATAATAGGCCTCCTTTATAAGATTAATGTTAAAAACAGCTAATTAAAATTAAAATTAAATGCTACATTTTAGAAATGTTAGAAGTAATTGAGGAAAGTTGGAAAGTGAATATTTTAGTTAATGATTCAGTTAAATATAGAAATTTAGTATTTATTTATAAAAAAACTAATTAATTTAGAGCAACAACATACATGCATCTGGAGGTATAAGAAAGTTTAGGAGCAAGCAAATAGAAATTGGTCCATTTGTCTTGCTAATGTAGGTTAAAGGTTTCTTAATTAAAAAAAAAAACTTCTTATATTAATGAAGCTAAAGCTGGCCTGTGAATTGGTTATGGGAGCATTAGCTTGAAGAAACGTCTTTAGTCCTTCTCAATAGATTTGAGATTCTGTAGTCTGTTATGTCAAGGCAGAGTGATAAGCATTGTTACTGCTCAGCCTTTTACTTCAAGGTTATGTAGATGCAGTCTTAGGATGACCTAGGAAATAGGGAAGAAAGTCAACAATTTCTTTGCTGTTGAGTAAAGAAAAACATTCAGAAAAAAATTGCAATTAAATACCAAATGTTTGGTGAGAAATTACGACAATTACCGAGAAGAAAAAAATGAATATAATATTTGCTAAGTACAACAGTAGGTATATCAATCTAGCAGTGAGGAACTTCAGGAATAGAAATAGAGAATTAGAAGTGAAAAGAAGTAACTTTCAAGATGGACACATAAACAAGGGAAATTTGCAACAATAGAAGATTTAGCAATTTAGTACTATTTTGTTAGAAACAATAAAAGCTATCTATATTTAAATGATAGAATGGAAAGAAAGCATGAATAATCAACAGTAAACAATAAGACATTCTTTTTGACTTGCAAATGTATTTTCTAAAGTTCTTCTCTGTCACTTTACAACTATTAGAGTTATTCCTGCTGACAAAGGGAGCTGAATCTTACCCAACAATCTTGGAACACTTTAAAATACAATTTGAAAATGAAACAAAATGTAAAAGGAAAAACCAGAGATTTAATTTTAAGTGGAATATCATTGTATGTAATGCATACCTAATAATATGAAAAATAAAGTAATATAAAAAAGAGCAAAATTATTTTTGGTATGAGACTTTTTCTTGAATACTTTATCAGTGTTGGTTTGACAAGAAAAGATGAAGCCCTCTTGATACGAGTGTATATCCAGAATACTTGTCAGGGTTTCTTTTTGTCTCTTTAGCGTGCATACTTGTTTTGATAATGCATCCAGGATCCCAATTTGAGTTAACAAACAGCTGAAGAGATCTGGT